>NW_006408557.1:5275500-5285382 GCF_000296735.1 Chrysochloris asiatica
AGAGACTTACAGTCTCTGAAACCCTATACAGGGTCACTATGGGTCAGAATTTACTCGAAGGCACTTAAACAACAAGAATAAGTAGTCTTCTAGATTTTGAGTAATTTGGAGTTAATTCTGTTGGCAGAATAGTATTAAGAAACCAGGTGTGAACTGAAAGGTACAGTAGATATCTGTTGTTTGGGCCAAGCCAGGGGAAACATACATTAGAAAGGATTTTAATTAATGCTAAATTTATTAAACATAGAAGCAACCAGACTAAAAAGAGCAGAATTAAGATCTAATTTGGGGACCTGAGAATTGGGGTGCCGAGTGAGGAGTTGAGCATAAGGGTATAGTGTAAGGAGATGCCATTAACAGGAAGAGGTTTCAAAATGTCCAGACAATTAAAGCATTGATGCTTCTCATAAAACCCAGAAAATTATGTCAATTGTGAATGCTGACCATCATTCCTATGGCAATTTATTTCTTACTTTTAAATGAATGTCAGTGGTGGGGATGGGGTTGGAAGGAAAAGAATCTTTTTCAGAAGGATGAACTAGAAAATCAACTACTACTGGTTGTGGTTAAGTGCCGTCAAATTGGTTCCAACTCATAGTGACCCAATATAGGGTTTCCAAGGAGCAGCTGGTGAGTTTGAACAACAGACCTTGTGGTTCAACCCGACCTTGTGCTTGTCCTATAGTGCCACACCAGGACTTCCAACTTACTTATGATTCTCAATGCTGTATCACCAACAGATTTATTGCCTAGTGATGAATTAATGTAGCAACTTGGTTCTTATGTCCTGAGATTTCAACATAAAATTATCTTTTCTAATAATTTCTTTCTTGCTTGTTCTCGCTTTCTTTTTTTAAACATATCTCTAATTTTCCACTCATCCAATTTAGTAATCTCAGAGTCCTCCTTGACTCTTGCCTCTCTTTATTATCATGCTTAGCTTGCACTCAAATCTTATAATTTCTTCCTTCAGTGTATCTCTTCTTTTACTTCAAGAGGTACATCCTCCATTCCAGAACAGGTCTCTATCACTTGACATTTGGATAACTTCAACAACCCACTAGCTGTGCTCCAGGCCCAGTCAATGCTGCCTGTAGATCCAGACTGCTTTGGGAGGCTTTCAGGTGATGGAGAGAGAACAGAGAAACATGGGTCCCCATTTATAAATAAAATCAGCTAAATCTAGCATAGTCATAAGAACATTTTTTTTTCAAGAGGGAAGGCATGGATTCATAATTTAGATACTTTAGTGGAGTGCTCAGTAAGTAAGAACTCAACATAGAAATTTTAGCACCATTTGTTAGTTATATATGGAGAAATGTGAGGTCATGACAGAATAGATTTGTTTTGTTTTGTAATGAAGTCTCTATTGTATTTATGAAGATTTGATACCCTTACAACAGGGAAAGACTATGTTGTAGATTGTATTATTTGTTTTGCAATTCTTCAATTGTTATAGCTTCCCTAATTTGACCATGAGATTGACTGTTTCCTCTGGAATATTGTTGTTGTTGTTGTTACGTGCTCTCAAACCAGTTATAAACCATAGTGACCCGGTATATGGTTTCCTAGGAATGGTTGAGCTTGAACTGCTAACCTTGCAGTTCAAACTGACTTTGGAGTCCAGCACATTAACCCACAGTGCCACACCAGGACTCCTGTTGTTAAGTGCTGTCAAGGTGGTTCCAACACATAGTGACCTATATAGGGTTTTCAAGGAGAAGCTGGTGAGCTTGAACAGCCAACCTAGTGGTTCAAACTTACTTTTCAGTCTAGTGCATTAACCCACAGTGCCACACCAGGGCTCCGCTGGAATGTTAGTGGGAGTGAATATGTGATCATTTTGAGCAGAGACTTTAAGAGGCCTGATATGTTTTAGCCTGCCTTCTTGAGTTTCTGAGTCCAACATGAGAAGGAATGTTCCCATATAGCCATGCATCTTTCAACTGGGTTGAAATGAAAGCCTGAAGCTGATACAAGGTCTAGAGTCCAGCCCAGTACAACCCAGTCAGTTGACTACTGATGGTCCATGGACCCATACACAAGAAAAACACATTTGTTATTCTAGATCACTATGCTTTAGATGTATTTATTATGTACAATTGCTACAGGATAACTTGATACAGATTCTAATAGGACATTTTGAAATTTTGTGTGTGGGGGGAACTTAACCAAAGTTATTTCACCCTTAAGAATAAAGATGTTTTCAGCCAGCTATTTTAGTTTCCATGTTACTGCTATGACTCTTTGCTCTATTAACCTGGTGAACAGTGAGCAATATATAGAATGGTCAGAAACATACAAAATTGGACTAGACATCATATAGCCAAATTCTGGACAGAAGAAAAATTATATAATACTCTAGGATATTAACCACATTTTTAATAAATATTAGCTAAGAAGTAACTCAAAGCATCCCATTCATAATTAATATTACTGGGATAAATCACCAACATAAAATAAAGTTGACATTAGTGACCATGTCGCATGGCAAAATGTGTTATACAAGGAGACCAAAAATAAAAATTAAAAACTCACATAAGAAGAGTTAAAATTGTATTGACTGAGACTATTAGACTTGATAGCAATAACTGTTGTTGTTGTTAAGTGCCATCGAGTTGATTCCAACCCATAGCACCCTATATAGGGTTTCCAAGAAGCAGCTGGTGAGCTTGAACCACCGACCTTGCAGTTCAAATGGCTTTGTGGTCTGGTGCATTAACCCACAGCACCACACCAGGACTCTGATAGCAATAATAATAGAAGATAAATGAGGAATGACTTATTATGCAAAAACTGACTAATGAATCAAATCTTCTAGAAAAAAATATTAATGAGAACAATACAGCCCTGGGAAAATTGGATTTCGTATAAATAATGGTCACAGAAAAGAACTCTCAGTAGCAGTAGCTGTGATTTGAATGCTTTAGATTACCATGGCACTTCTTTTGTCGTATTTTCCCAGTAGGCTGTACATCTGATGGGATTCAAGACATCATGCATTTATATGGGTCTGTCCCCAGATCCTCCAACCTGTCTCCTGGAAATGAAGGCCATTTCCTGAGAAAGCAAATGACAAGTGAGGGGGCTGGGTAACACTCCTTTCTCCTCAGAGGACAGACTCACCCAGAAGGCCCTGGCTGCCAGTGTTCTGCCTAGTGTATATATGAATACCATATTTGGGCCTAACCGGTTCTGAGGGTCATCCTTCCATTTCTAGTAGTCTCTGCTTCATGAGATTACACCACAGAGTATGGTGAAGGCAAAGCCTCAGTGGGTTTTCTCAGTCCAGGTCTGTAAGCTTTATAGAAAATGGTGATTATCCCAGATTCTGACATTTATTGACATTCAGTGAGTTTAAGTTTCAGAGGTAAACTGAAACCTGTTAGCTGTTGGGAGTGACTGAGCCAAAGGTTTTTGACTTGGGGGTAGTTTAACTGAAGGATTGCAACTGAACAGCTGTGGTCCAGAAACTTGGGCTGTACCAAATCTAGCTGCCCCTTGGGTTTTTGCAAAGCTGACCCTAGGAACAAGGAACTTGCAAAGTCTTTCCTTGTACACAGCCATGACCTTTAGCTCAGTGTGCCCAAACATTTAGCTGTATCTATGTTCCAGCTAGCTACACAAGTTATATTTTTCTGATAGAGTTCTACTTACTGCATAGAGTACTACTTACTCTTTTCCCTTCTGCAAGCACCTCCCCCTTGAGCTGTGTAGAAAATAAACTTGCTGCACCAGTTCTGGATTGGCAGTATCTCCATCAGAGTGCTGTGTCCCACATGGTCTCAATTTTCACTTAACTTATATGTGTCTTGTGTCTTCCTTTTCCTTCTAATTTCCTGTTGCCCCTACTCGGGATTAATCTCTCCATGCCAGATGTGGAGAAAAGCCAGGCCAGGCAGTTAGCATTTTAAGTTGAAGTTTCCTGACAAACAAAAGAAACAAAAATACAATTACTTTTCTGGAGTCACTGTTGTATTAAGTGACATATGTATATGTACAGTTATGGGTGTGTTAGTGCATATATAGACTCCTGGTGTAGTGCTATTAGATAGGTACTGGACTGTGAACCACAAGGTCAGTGGTTCAAAGCCACCAGCTGCTCCTTTCAAACCTTGTACAGGGTCATTATGAGTTGGAATTGACTTGATGGCACTTAGCAATAACAAGCAACAACAGTGCATACACAAGTGTGTGTGAAAGTCTGTATGCATGTGTGCATGTGAGCCTGTGTCTGTGTGTGGGAGTGTCTGTGTGAAAGTTCATGCATTTCATTTATGAGACACACATGTACCTATGTGGACATAGATATGTGAATACCATTTTTGTCCCATTCTACTGGTTAAATAAGTCATGTGCACAACTTAAATTTAAGGTTAAAAACTAAGTTTTTTGATATCAGAATAGTGACTCCTTCTATAGGAATGAGGGGAAATTGTCTGGGAGGAAAGAGGTACAAGATAAAATTTTATGGGAAATGAAATCTCTTGTATTGTCTTGGGTGGGTGGTTACTGCGATTTTTTGATATGATTTATCAAATTGTACATTTAAGATTTGAATTAACATATATAAATAATGGTGGTGGTGGTTGTCTGCCATGGAGTCAGTTATGACTTATAGCGACCCTGCATAGGATTTCTGGTGCTGTAATCTTTACGTGAGCAGAAAGCCTCATCTTTTTCCAGTGGAATGGCTAGTAATTTAGAACTGCTGACCTTCAGATTAGCAGCCCAACTCATAGCCACTATGCTACCAGAGCTCCTTTTATAAATGATACCTTAATAAAATAAAGTAAAACAAAAGAAGGAATAAATAACATATTGTACTCTTGCTACTGAAAAATGTTTGGGCAATCTGAAAATGACCTTGAGTTGAAGGTACATTTGGACATAAGCACTTGTCTGCCTTCCTGAGTATTTTGGGGGAGATTGTTAGATGGGTGATTGTTGTTATTGTTGGTTCCTATGAGTTGGAGTCAAATCCCACCTTTTTCCAACTTCTCCACCATTTATGATACCTGCCATTCTCCTCATAGCACTTATTGGAATGGTCACAGAAAATGCAATGGAACAACATAACTGCAATAATAACTTTAAGAACAGGGAAGAATATAAACAGAAACAAAGATATGCAAAGAGAGCGGTTTCTGAGGGGTCCCAGCATGGGGCAACAATGTCTAAAAGTGACTCAATGTCTCAAAGGAGATTGAATTTCCCTTTATGAAAACAAATGTTCGTTCTCATTCATCAGGATACTTTCTTTTTGTTGTTGTTGTGAACTGAGTGATAGTTTACATGGGAGAACATCTACTTTACACCATCATTTCATTGCAATGATCACAATCTCCTCTGTGCATCATCATCTGTTTTTCTTTTATTGGAGAGGTAAGGTGGGGAGATGTACACAAAAATACTCAGGAATATTAATAATTTAATCAACCAAAGGACACATTTGGCAAGCCTATCTCCATGCTGCCAACACCCAGTCACTCTCTTTCCATCAGTCTTGAGTACTCGGCTGCTCCTTCTCTCCATATCCTCATCTCTGCCTCCATCTTTGCTGTCGCTGATTCTCTGGATAAGGTCCCACATTCCACTTGTGCTCTTCTTTCTTGATGGCCATCAGGACACTTTCAAACAGGAAACTCAATATTATTATTTAGTGGACTTAGCTATTGGTCATTCTTCTCAGATCTTAACGGAAGTTTGGTCTTTGCACTCTTTTGTCTGCTCATTTGCGTCTACTCATTGCTTCTGCTCTTCTTGTACCATTACAGCTGCTGTTTCTGTGGTTGTTACAAGTTTACTGAGTTTGGGATGGTAATAGAACATAGTCCAGTGCCCTCTCCTGGCTTTTGTCAATCAGAAAACCTCATAGGATCCTCTCTGTTGTTGTTGTTAAATATTGTCTAGTGGATTCCAACCCATAGTGACCCTGTATAGATAAGATGATGGTACAAAACAAAACAAAGCAAAAAACAAACAAACAAACAAAAAAAACCCCCATGAACAACTTAAAATTCAATCTTCCAGGAAGATGGAGTACATACACTCTTTCCACTAACTGAAACTATCCTTATAGGGTACATTTCCAAGGAGCAGCTGGTAAGCTTGAACCAACAACCTTGTAGTTCAAATGACTTTGCAGTCTACGCATTAGCCCACAGCGCCATGCCAGGATCCTCTCTAGGGTGTTTTTAAATCAGTCAACAAGCAACCTAATCCACCATCACCCCAAACCAATCCATATAAAGAACAACTCCATGCTGGGAGCCCTCAGTCAATCTGTCTAAAGGTCAATATTATGTGGAGCTTTGGACCCATGACCAAAAAACCAAATTGCTTCTTTTAGTGATTCCATGTGTGTGCTGTACATAGACATTTCTAGTTTGCTGGCTTTCTTGAGTTTCAAATCTATGTTATAGGAAACACAAAGAAAATCCAGGAAACTCACCACCAGATTGTTTACTGGGTCCTGAGGTCCCTGTCTGGTCTCATCTCCTTTTCTTCATCTTGGTGCTGTGGGTTAATGCGCTAGACTGCAAAGCCAGTTTGAAATGCAAGGTCAGCAGTTCAAGCTCACCAGCCACTCCACGGAAACCCTATACAGGGTCACTATGGATTGGAACTGACTTGACGGCACTTAACAACAACAACAACATTTGTTTTAATATACTGTATAAGGATAGTTTCACTTAGTGAGAAGAGTAGGGAAAAGTGTATGTATTCCATCTTCCTGGAAGATTGAATTTTTAAGTTGTTCAGGGTTTTTGTTTTGTTTTGTTTTATTTTGTACCATCATCTTATCTCATTTATTAGATTTTTAACTTCTTTGGGGTGAAGACATTGTCTTAGGTGTCTGTTATGCTCTCTGCTGTGTCATGTGACATGTGTCTCTTGAGATTGTCATACTGTACAGATAAGGTGCATATAAGCAACACAGCTGAATCCATAAGATATTATTTATGCAGAAAAGCAATGACTATTACAAATTATTAAACCAGTAACATATATTGTAATCATTTCCAGTAATGCTTTAATTAGTAACCATACTTTATTGAATATACTCAACTGAAAGTTAGAATTCATTAATACTCCTGGTTGGAGAAACTGTTTGAGCGACCAGCAGCCCAACAACCACTTTAATCCTAATGGCCTGTGCTAGGGAGGCAGTGCAATTCAGAGGTCAGAGACACTTAAGATTCAGCCACTAGCCATCTATTCAATTTCCATTTTTCCTTTCAAGTCAAGAACTAGCAGAAATGTGTTCCCTTGGACTATAAAATCTATTTTGACAACTTTATGTTAAAGTGTTAATGTGGAAGATATTTACTTAAGAGTGGGTACTGAAGTCAATCCTGTAATTCAATGTAGACTTTTTTATGTATTTGTGTTTACGTAGGACTGCTAACTACAAGATCAGCAGTTGGAATCCACCAGCTAGTCCATGCAAGAAAGACGAGATATTTTGCTCCTGTAAAGATTTACAGCCTCCAAAACCCTATGCTGTTGTTGTTGTTGTTAAATGCTGTTGAGTCACTTCTGACTCACAGTAACCCTGTATAGGTTTTCCGAGGAGCAATTGGTGAGTTTGAAATGCCAACTTTGTGGTCCGGGAAACCCTATAGAGGGTCATTATGCTTCAGAACTGACTCAGAGGCACACCACAAAAACAGCAGCAGGCAAGCTACCTAACCTCACTAAGCCTCAGTTTCCTTTCCTTAAAGTTGTAGCTCTGTCATCAAATGCCCAGAAACATCCCATTCTGCCTGTAAGCCTCGGGCCTGCATATGCTTTATTCTCTCGCTCTGTAGGTCAGTAAGCCAAATGTAGCTGCCTTAATCATTGAGCCAAGATACCCACCACAGCTGTGTCATGCTGGTTTTCTGGTTCTTTCCTCTTATACCATCTTGTGCTCTCCAGTGCTGCTATAGCTTTCTCTGTCTTCTGGATCTAGGAGGTTCTCAATACAAGGACCCTGAATCCAAAGAATGTGTTCTGCTCCAGACTCTTCTTGATGGTTGTTAGGTTCCTCCTCACCAATCTCTATGAGATTGAGTTCATAAGCCTACTCCACCTAACCAGAGCAAAAACTGACTGATTCCCTCTGTTGGCCATAGGCACCATATTTGCAAGGGTTTCACACACCTTACTTGAATATTAAATTTTCTGTTTCCTACAAAGATTTGACTTAGAAAACCATCTTGGCAAAACTACATACACAGGTCTAGAAAGGTTATATCTGAAAGCAAATTATGAAGTATTGCTTCTAGGGTTCCAGTTCATACACGGATACATTTATTCCAAATAAAACCATTTTAATCCTATTTCTGGGATCAGTAGATAGCTGCAGAAAAGTTCTCTCAGTAGTACACTTGTCATCGTCTCATTGTTGTTGTTAGGTGCAGTTGAGTTGATTCCAACTCATAGTAACCCTATGTACCACAGAAACACTACCTGACCCTGTACCATCCTCATAATGTTGCTGCTATTATGATAATCCATCTCATGGGGGTCTTCCTCCTTTTCTCTCACTCTGCACTTTACCAAGTCTGATGACCTTCTCCAGGGACTGGTCCCTCTTGACAATAAAAGAATGTCATTAAGGTGCCTTCAAAAAATAAGGACACTAAAAACAAGTGTTGCATGGGAGGAGGTGGCAAGTTGACAGACTAGGTAGGAATGCTATACAGATCCTTACACTAAAGATAAGGAAAACCAAATTAAACAGATGCAGATGAGAGTCCTAGAACTCTAAGCTTCAGATTAAGAGATATAAAAGTGGATTCTTACTAGGAGAGGAAGTTGAACAAATGTAGCAAAAATGGAGACAGACCCTGTTGACTGACCAGACACAGTGCAGCCATCTTACATTTTTGTGAGCAGCTTCAGAGACAATAGAGTGTATTGGTATTGCAGAAATATACTGGTGACTAGAGGTGTGGTTGGCCCTGAACTGTGTACAACCCAGTGTAGCTCTGGCTTTCTTGGCAGTTGGAGCCACATGATAGTAAGCAGTACAGTTGTAAGCCCCTTCAAAGTGAGTGGGAAACTATTCATACCAACCCCAGCACTTGGATTCAGATGAGTCCTGTCCCAAACCTACAGAGTCAACCCTATCTAGCCTTTGAATGGCCCTAACTAGAAAGAGCAGCTGAACAGATAACGTGGGATGAAAAAAAGTTTAAAAAAAGAAAACAGGTGATCTGTGCCAGCCAGCCAGGCACAGCATGGCCATCTTGATTTTTTGAGGGAGGCTTTGAGGCAGAGGGTAGTGTCATAGAGGGATACCGCTTGTTGGCAAAAGAAAGATGCAAAATATTTTTTTGTACCTCACATTACCCAGATGACCCGAGGCATGGCCTGCCCCTACTCATGCACACTTCCAGTGAAACTCCTGCTCTCTGGGAGGTCAGAACTAGATAAAAGTGAACTGGGATCTAGCAGCACCAACTTGCAGAGCAGGTACTGCCCAGCCCTGGACTAGCAGGACCTCTTGCCCTCTACTACACTCTGATATAGAAATACCCTTATCCCCCAACTCCATTAGAGTCTGCATGAACTAATTCTGGGTTGGGTGCCCAGAATAGAAAACATCTAGGCCTACAGAACTCTGTGTAGGGATGGGAGTGTTACTACATCATCCCTGATGGTAAGTACCTACCATGTGAGTGCCTTGGCTACCAGGAGACTCCAGAATTTTCTCCTCTCTGGATCTGGGCCTGCCCTGGTTTTTTCCTTTCAGTGTTTTTATTTGCTTAATCTTTCCTCCCCTTCTTCTTCTCTGTACCTCCATTGCTTGTCATCCTTTCTATCTCTGCTTTCAATTTTTTTTTTATCCTTGCTTTTCTTTCCTAATCACTTCTTTCCTTCCATCTCTCC
>NW_006408557.1:5285482-5292922 GCF_000296735.1 Chrysochloris asiatica
AAGTGCCATGGACTGCCAAAAGAACCAATAGATCTGTTTTGGAAGAAGTGCAGCCAGAGTGCTCCTTGGAGGCCAGGATGGCTAAACTCCATCTCTCATACTTTGGACATATTTTCAGGAGGGAACAGTCACTGGAGAAGGATGTCATGCTGGGTAAGATGGAGGGGTCAGAGAAAAAGAGGAAGACTCCCAACGAGCTGGATCGGCCAGGTGGCATCATTGATGGCATCGTGTGTGCGGCGGTAGTGAGGTTGGCCCAGGATCGGACACTGTTTCATTCTGCTCTGCATGGGTTTGCTATGAGTTGGTTCCTACTCAGTGGCACCTGACAACTTTTTTGATCTTTGCTGTTATTGCTGGTGAGATGATATCTCGTTGTTTTGATTTGCATCTCTCTGATGGCCAGTGATCGTGATCATTCATGTTGGCTGCCAGATCTCCTTCTTGATGAAATGTCCATGTATTTGGTGATTTTTTAACCTCTTTATCTAACTTTTGCCTAAATGTGCCCATAGTTCCAGACATTTATGAACTCTCAATTGATGCCTTTTTGGGTCATAAAACCCTTAGGGGTAAAAATGACTTCATGCTTCATTTCATCTAAGCCTCCCACACTGCTCTAGGACCTGTGGCACTGTAGATAAATTTGCAAACACATATGATCTCACAGCTGAGCCTTGAGGGAGTGAGTCTCCATCTCTGCTTTCTCCAATCTGCATGTGAATGATCTAATTTATGGTGTTACTGTCCCAACCTGGTTCTCCTCCTAGGATGTGTGAATACGTAGACCACCTGCATGAACATTTCAAGTATCCTGTGGTAATCAAGAAGGCGTCTTACATGCCACCTCAGGTAAGAGCTGGCCCAGCAGGTCCCACAGCCATCACTGTCAGCCCCTCACTATGGCCAGTCCATCAACTAGTAAGTTTTTTTTTCTAGAAAAAGTATTGATATAAAATCCCTATAATCCAGTATGAATCATAGACTCCAAGGCCATGAGTTTGGGATGCCCCTCCCGTTTTAAATAATTAGAAAACTTATTTAAAAAAAAACTAGTTCTGTTGATTTCTAGAAGCAGCAGAAATATGTAAAACAAATGTTTTGTTCCAGGTGATTGTCAACACTGCTCCCTTTTTTGTTTCTGCTAGGATGCTGGCTACTCAACAGAAATGAAGGAGGAATCTGTAAAGAGATACCAATTTCCAGATGGCGAAGTCTGGAAGAAACTCCTAGCTAGTCAAGAAAATTAAGTATTCAATCCGTGGCAACTTTATCTTTTCTAAGTGAAAAGGCTTACCGATTCTTAGATGTGGCAAAAACTCATCCGACCAATCAAGACAGTTTCAACTGAGAATCTTACTAACCTCTGGAATTATCTCAGTACTCGTTATTTGATTCTCTTAGCAAATGAATATACATTATCATATTTAATCATTAAATGAATTTAGATTTAACTTGTCCAAAGTCCAGGAAGATGTTCTTTGGAAATTTGTCAAATGCTGGTATGTAACATGTTGCATAATTTTTCTGTAAAAATTCCTTATTTTAGTTAATGTTTGTCATAAATTGTTAAGTGCCTTCGAGTCAGTTCTGACTCATAGCCACCCTGTTTAGGGTTCCCAAGGAGCAGCTGGTGAATTTGAACCGCTGACCTTGCTGTCAAAGACAAATTCGTTCTGTAATGCAGTGGGGTACCTAGTACAAAGATTTCACTGAGTGGCCTGGAAGTGGTTTATCATACTCTTTTCTTGCTTACTGTAAGTAAGCATATTATTAGAGAAATCACATCATATTGAAACAAATGAATTAGGACAAAATTTGCCAATTTAACTTTTAATGATAAAAGGTAGCTAGAATTAGATGAAATCAAAGATAAACAGGACAAAATATAATTTAATGAAATCAAAGATAAACAGGACAAAAAATAATTTAGTCCACATTTCTAAAATATAGATTCTAATTCTATGAGTAGCATCCAACCAACAGCAAACGTTAGTTTGGGAGTGCTTTAGTCAAATGTAATTATTTTAAGGCAAGAACTTGGTACATAATTTTTACTTTCCTAACATAATTTCACAGTGAGTTGACCAAGCTCAAGATTTTTCATTAGAAAAGCTGGCAGGGTTATATTATTATTGGCAGCATTCTTCAAAGGAAGACATTTTTAATAATGACTAACTGATAGGTAACCAACCGGGTTTTGACAACCAACAGGGTTTTGACCTAATTCTTTTGTCTTTTATAATAAAAAGACTGCTCTTGTCTGGGCACCCAGCCCCACCCTCACAGTTGACAACATCTTCCTTGAAACAAGCCCTTGACAGGCTCTTTAGACAGCCATTTCCATTTTAATAGTCGGATGAGGATTATATCCTTCAATCTGAAAGTCTTCAGCTTTGAAATCATCAATTGTCTCAACTTTTCGAAGAATGTTTAGCTTGGGGAAAGGTCTTGGTTCTCGCTGGAGCTAAAAACAGCAAAATAAGGTCAAGAATCATTACTCTGCCATATCTGCAAAAGCTGCTTTTGATTCTGTTCTCATATCTCTTCATGAACCAAGTACACAGTACTTGAACAACTATTCTTTCATACAGATGTAACACTGTAGATACCACATTTCTGGTTAAGCAAGACTATGGAGGGTAACTAGCCCATTCACACATAGCTAGGAGTGAAAAGCATTTTGTGAAATCACATAGCAACAGGAACCTGACTCTTCTTGAGGTATAAGTTCTTAAAAACCACTGGGGAAATTTGTTAAGGACAGGGACAGTCATAATAAATTCTCTGTATGGTTGTTTGAACTCTAAATCCCTATCCCACTGTCCTTGGAAGAAAGGGAAAAGATAAAATAAATTCTGTTAACAATAAGTAAAATGGCAATTAGAATGTGGACATAGCTCATAAGGGCACTTTAGTCTGTTCAGCACCACCTGGAGCAAATAGAGAGAGAAGCATCTGAATGAGCCCTAAAGTCTTACTCAAAACAGCAGCAGCCAAGTTCCCTAGAAGTCACTTTCAAAATCAGGATATATTCTGGAAGGGTGTAAAAGGTTTGGTGGTACAGGTGAGTAATGTACTCAGCTACTACCTGAACCACTGGCACTTTAGACCAGGCCATCTACGGGAAAATCAGCCACAGAAAATCTTATGGAGCACAGTGCTACTGTAACACACATGGGGTCACGAAGAGCTGGAAGTGACTCAAAAGCAATTGGTTTGGTTTGGTATTCAAAACTTAATTTTTTATTGCCATTTCAAAATATTTGTTGGCTATTGTAACTTCAAGATTTGAATAGGCAGATTTTTGAAAGCTCAGATCTAAAGACAATTATCCTCTGCCTTTCTAAAGTTCACAGTTCACTTTATGCTACTTTGCTTTTACAAAAAACCTAAGTTAGTACCTGTTTTCACTAACTGAAAGAAATCCAAAGAGGATTTTCACTTCTGTGAAAGGAGAAAACAAAGCAGTGGTCAGTCGTTCGGGAGGCAGGTAGCGTGCACTCCAGGCAGCAATAGTGACGTCACAATGCTCCTTCCCTGGAAACTGCACTGTGTGTATGTTACTGCTACTTTAAGTTCTTATCTCACTCCTGCTTTGACCACATGTTCATGTTGTTTTAGGTTTTATGTATTACTTTGTATGATGTGAACACTCTACTTTCGGATAGCGAGGAAAACCTGTATTGTAATCAGCATAAAATTAAGAAAAAATATTTACATTGATATTTTCTGTAAGTAAAAGGACCAGCTAAAATGCCTCCATCTGGGAAAATTGCATTTTCAGAATATGGTTTTTCCTCTCTGATACTGCTGCTTTGGGCCTTGCAGCACCTGGCACAATTTTACAGTAATTGTCACCTGAGTGTGGCTGTAAGGGGTATGTCTGCCTCATTGCTGCCCACCTGTCCACCACCCTTCCCCAAAGTGAAGCCCTGAAATCAGAGCAAGTCCATCAGCATCTTGGACAGATTCTAGCAGAATGCCTAGTCTACCACAGACGTTCCATGAATGAACCTTTTATCAAGGGAAGTTCCGAAACTCAAAAGTTTAATAGAAGTAATTCTTACCTGAATTTTCAAGGGCTCAATGTGATTCATGTAAACATGTGCATCTCCCAAAGTATGTACAAAATCACCTGGCTAAATTCCATGGGAGAAAGCAAAACAGTAGAAGTTTTAGTTTCAACTCCTTTAAAACAACATTTTAAAACACATTATATGAGTATGCAGACTAAGACTTAAAAAAAAAAAATAAACACTGAAGCTTTAAAGAAAAGTTACTTCTAACTTAGCTTTTGTGAAGTCTGAAGCTTGTTAGTTTATATAGGGCACAAGGACATGAAAGGTTACAAAAGGAGCCCGTTCATTTTTCATATACATTCACCAATTAATTCTCAGTATTCACAGTAGTTAAGTTCTATAAGGTCATCATGGACACCAAATCAGTGAATGTTAAGTGCTGTTGAATCAGTTCTGATTCATAGTGACCCTGAATAGGGCTTCCAAGGATTGTCTAATGGGTTTGAACTGCTGGCCTTGTAGTTTGCAGACCTGTGCTTATCCTACAGGGCCACACCAGGCTGAACCATTATTCCTAGAGAAAATACAGGGTTAGAATCCTGTGAGCTGCTGATCACATTTTGTCAATTGATCAATATATAACTGTTTTATGTGTTGCAGTTTAGAGGCACCTTAATATAGCTGATTTGTTACCTGGGAGCTCACTGCCAACAGCACTGTAACTCATGTCAGAGTTAAGCTTTTCCCTAAGGTAACAGTAGTCTTCTTGTACTTAAAAGCACTAGACAACATTCAAGTCGTATAAACAGCAAAATTATCAACAAAGAATAAACATGCAGAAAATGCAGCACTTAGACCACCAGCTACTCATCAGTTTGTTGTACTGTGGTGGCTTGCTATGTTACTGTGATGGTGAAAGCAATACCACAAGTATTTTACATACCACCAAGGCCACCATGCTAGACACAGGTTTCACTGGAACTTTCAGACTAAGACTCAGAAAAAGGGGTGGACTACTTCGGAATGGTTACACACTGAACACCTTATGAACAGCAGTGGAACATAGTCTTGATATAATGCCAGAAGATGAGCTCCTCGGGTTGGATGACACTCAGAATTGCCTCATCATAGTAGTTGACCATAATGATGTGAATACAGCAAAACTGTCGGGACCTTCATTTGTTGATGGAGCACAACTCAAAATGAGAACAGCTGCAAACATCCATTAACAACCAGAACATGGAATGAACCAAGTATGAATCAACAAAAATGGCAAGTTGTAAGAAAAGAAATGGAGTACATGAAGATTAATAACCTAGACATTAGTGAGCTGAAATAGGCTGCTCCTAGCCATTTTGAATTCAACAATAGTAGGATTTACTACACCAGGAACAAAAAGAGGAATGGCATTGCCTTCACTGTCAACAAGACCATTTCAAAATGTATCTTGAAGTACAATGCTCTCAGTGATAGGGTAATGTCTATATACCCACAAGGAAGACCAGTTAATACCACTATCATTCAAATTAACACAGCAACCACTAAGCCAATGATGATGTAATTAATCAAACACACAGTTAAGATACATGGATAATTACTGGTAGTTTGTGAAAGCTGGAGACAGGAAGAGCAAGTAGTTGGAAAATACGCCTTTGGTTACTGAACTAAGGCTGGAGATCACATGATAGAATTTTGCAAGACCAATGACTTCTTCATTGCAAATACCCTTTTTTTAAACAACATAAAAAGTCAACTGTAAATCTGGACCTCACCAGATGAAATACACATTATCAAATTGACAGACTCACTTGGAAATCCTATACAGAGTCGCTATGAGTTGGAACCAACTTGATGGCACTTAACAACATGGGATGACGTGATGGACAAACTCAGTATCAGCCAAAGCAAGGCCAGGGGCAGACTGTGGAAAAGACCAACTGATCATTGACAAGTTCAGGCTAAAGCTGAAGAAAATTAAAACAAGCCTACAAGAGTCAAAATATGACAATTTAGAGACCATCTCAAGAACAGATTTGATGCATTAGATTTGATGCTAATGAACGAGGACCAAAAGACTTCTGTGATGACACTGAGAACAGCATACAGGAAGAAAGCAAAAGGTCATTAAAAAGACAGGAAAGAAAGAAAAGACCAAAATGATGCCAGAAGAGACTCTGAAACTCGCTCTTAGAAGATAAAGTAAATGGGAGAAATGAGGAAATACAAAAATTTTCAAAGGGCAGCTCGAGAAGACAAAATAAAATATTATAATGAAATGTGTACAAACCTATAATTAGGAAATCAAAAGCAAAGAACATGGTCAACATTTCTCAAGCTGAAAAAACTGAAGAAAAAATTTAAGCCTCATCTTTAAATATCGAAGAATCCTGGTATGGTGCCGCAGAATAAGCACTGAACTGCTAACCACAAGATTAGTGGTTCAAACTCATCAGTTGTTCCTTGGGACGCCTAGACAGGGTCGCTATGAGTTATAATTGACTCGACAGCCCTTAACAACATGTGGAAATTCTTGAATGGTGCAGGAAGCATCAAAATATGCAAGGAACATAGAGTCATTGTAGGTAAAATAATTGGTCAATGTTCAACCATTTCAAGATCAAGAACTGATGATACTGAAGGAAGAAGTCCAAACTCCAATGAAGATATTAGCAAAAAAAACAAGGTTCCAGGAATTGATGGAATATAAATTGAAATGTTTCAACAAACCAGTGAAGCTCTGGAGGTGCTCACTGATCTATGCCAAGGTATTTAGAAGACAGCTACCTATTCATTAAAAAGACAGGACAGAAAGAAAAGACCAAAATGATGCCAGAAGAAGATTCTGAAACTTGTTCTTCCTGATTGGAAGATTCATATTTGTGTCCATTCCAAAGAGAAGTACTTGACAAGGGAATGTGGAAATCATCTAGCCATTAATACCACATGCAAGTAACATTTTGCTGAAAAGAAAAAACAATTGTAGCAGTACATTGACAGGGAACTGCCAGAAATTCAAGCCAAATTCAGATGAGGATGTGGAACAAGGGCCATCATTGCTGATGCCAGAAAGATCTTGACTGAAAGCAGAGAAAACCAGAAAGATGTTTACTTGTGCTTTATTGACTGTGCAAAGGCTTTCAACTATGTGGATCGTAAGAAACTACAGATAAGATTGCAAAGAATAGGTATTCCAGAACACCTAATTGTGCTCATGAGGAACCTGTACATCATAAGGAAAGGTGTGCACCAGGGTTGTATTCTTTTACCATATTACTCAATCTATATGTGAGCAAATAATCTAAGAAGCTGGATTAACAACATGGCATCAGAATTAGAGGAAGGCTCATTATCATTAATAACTTACAATATGCAGATGACACACCCTTGCTTACTGGGAGGGAAGAGGACTTAAAACACT
>NW_006408557.1:5293253-5323073 GCF_000296735.1 Chrysochloris asiatica
TTTTTCCTCTCCCTAATTGTGTTTAGTTCTTTTTATTTTATCTCTTGTTTTCCTTTCTTGTTTTTTTTTTCTCTTCCTCTTTTTCTTTTTTGTTTTTGTGTTCTTTTTCTAGTTGTTATTTGCTCTTTTTTTATTTATTATTTTCTTTTTCTGCTTTTGTTTTCTTCTCTCTTGTGTTTTTTTTCTTCTTGCCTCATTCAACAGGGGACAGCAATGATGCCCATAAAACCAAGCCAAAACAATATCCTCTACAACCTCACCCACTGGATGAAAGCCAATACCAATTGATAAACACTTGATCAATGATAAAAATGAACATCAGTCAAATCCATCCTAAACAGGGCTGCATGAATGATGAACAAGGAATCGCAGACACACTTCCATCCCCTAATCACACACATGAGGAAGTAGTTGGTTATTGACTAAGAACACACTAACATACCATTGTCAATTTAACACAAATACAACAACACCTAATGTCTTGGAAGCAACAGAAAATTTCTGTGCACACAAAGAAGCTCAAACAAGTGACCAAGAAGCAGATCTAGAAAATGTTTTTGAGGGAAAAAAAGACATTGGAGTAGCCTGAAAAAGAATTCAAGAGAATGATATGTTGGTACTTTCAAATGATTGACAGAAAGGTTTAGGAAAACAGGGAATAAATCAGGAAAATACTACAGGAATAAGCAAACAAAATAGATAAAGAATTGGAAATGATACAAAACCTGTGAATAGAAACTCAGATAATTAATACTAAGCTTTCAGGAATAGACAATACATTGAAATGGCATTGGAATAGATCATCATCGATGGAAGCCTGAGTTAGTGAGCTTGAGAACAAATCTCTTAATATTAGTAAAATAGAAGAACAATCTGAAAAAATAATTTTTTTAAGTCCAAAGAAAGTTTAAGGTTCATGTGGGACACCATGAAGAGCAAAAATTTAAAAGTGATTAGAATTCTAGAACAGGTAGAGACATAGTAAAACACAGAAAAGAACCAAAAAACTGTTGGAAGAAAATTTCCCTAAGATCATGCATGACAAGATGATTAGCATTCAAGAAGTAGAACGAAATCCAAACAGGTTAGACTCCCCCAAACAAAATAACAAAAATCAAACTCTCAAAAATCAAAGACAAAGAAAGATTCCTGAGAGCAGCTCAGGAACAAAAGTAAAGTTATCTACAAAGGAGAACTAATAAGAGTAACCTCTGATTTCAAAGTAGAAACCATGTAGGCAAGAATGCAATGGGAAGACATATACAAAACTCTGAAAGAAAATAATTGCCAACTTAGATTCATAAGCACAATAAAACTGTCCCTCAAATACAACAGTGAAATTAGAATATTTCCAGATAAACAGAAATTAAAGGAATTTGTAATAATCAGACCAACTTTACAAAAAAAATACTAAGAGGAGTTCTGGACTGAGAACCAACAACAGTAGACAACAACCTAAGATTGACTTACAAGGCAATACCACCCAGAATCCAATCCAGATATAGAAGTATCCAAAGAAAATCAAGCCTACAAAACTGAAAATAGGGAACCAGAGATATCAATTTATAATGGGTTAATCTTGATAGGGGAGTGCAGTGATTCTGTAGGCTAAGCAATAAACTGCCAACCAGTTCAAGCCATCAGTTCAAGTCCACCAGTCACTCCACAGGAGAAAGATGAGGCTTTCTGCTCCCATAAATATTTATAGCCTCAGAGAGCCTATACAGAGTCCCTCTGAGCCAGAAAAACCTCAGTGGCACTTAATAACAATGTAACAGCAATCGTCATAGATTTTATTGAAGGACATAGGAAAATCACGATGGCTTATTAGGAAAAAGTGTTAACAAAAATTAAAAAACAAAAAAACACCTCACTGGTGAGCAAAAAGCCAGGAAACTTGTGCTGAAGAATATATATTTTTTTCATCATGATAATTCAGGTGCTCATTATTTGAGAATAGAAAAAAATGTCCTATAAGAACATCACTGGAAAACCTTACCTCACCCACCCCCCACCCCCGACAACTCTGATTTTTCCCCTTCAGATTTCATTTTGTTCCCCAAACTCAAAATATTTAGGCCCTCAAGGATGCCACAGCTACTGAACTACTGTTTTTAGCACAGAATTCCTTGGGGATGAGTTGTTGTTATTGTTAAGTGCTGTTGAGTCCGTTTGAACCCATAACGAACCTAGATAGGGTTTGCGAGGAGCAGCTGGTGAGTTTGAGCCACCAACTTTGCAATTCAAACAGCTTTGCAGTCTGGCAAGTTAACTGTTGTTGTTGTTGTTGTTAAGTGCTGTCGAGTCGGTTCTGACCCATAGCGACCCTGAACAGGGTTTCCGAGGCTATAAATCTTTACGGAAGCAGAAAGCCTCATCTTTCTCCCGTGGAGCAGTTGGTAGTTTCGAACTGCTGACCTTAAGGTTTGCAGCCCGAATCGTAACCACTAGGCTAGAGAGGTGAAAATACCACATTCAAAAGTGTATAGACCTAAATGGAGGATATGTCAAGAAACAATAGCTTCATATTTTAATATATTTTTTAAAATAAAAGTTTCTATGATTTTATAGCAATTCTTTTTAATATACCCTGTGTGTTGTATTTAATTATTTAATGTCTTCTCTGGTCATAGTTTGTAACTCCCACCAAATAACATTTGCCCTGCTAGATCCAGGTAAGAGAAAGTGGGAAAAGATGTTGATAAGATTATATGATTCCGTTGTAAGTGGTTAGCAGAGTTCATTGTGATCATAAAAAGTTGGAACTCTAACATGCATAAAATTAGCCACCTCAGAAGCAGGAGGAGGAATCTCATTATAATTAAAAAAGAGCCAGGAGTGAAGTCCATTCTTTGTCCCCAAGAATGTGCATTGAATATCCTCAACCCAGGGACAAGAAGCTCTGACACCAAAGAAGTGGCAGAGTAGCAAAAACAACAGAGCCAAGAGCCAAGAGCCAGAGCACAAGACAGAGTGGTGGGCTTCCCAGCCCACAAAGCAAATAAAACTGAGTGACTATGGGCAGGAGGTTTGCTTGCAGAGCAGGGTATTTCCAGGAACGTAATTAGGTGAGCTAGAGTTGTATGTCTTCAGACTGAGGCTTATGATGGAATGGTGTACCCTGTGGGCATATATCAGCAGCCTTCAAAGAACTCTATTGCCTGAGCAGAGAGAGGTCCGTCTGTGAGCATGCCTGAAGTGAGGTTTTCCTGAATGGAATAACTGTACCCTGAACATTTTTGTCCATGAATTGTAACCTGTTAACTTTTCTAGTAAGACCCATAACTATAAGTATTGTCCCTGAGCTCTGTGTGGCCATTGCAATGAATTATCAAACCCAGTTGAGTTCAGAGGGCTGTGGCAGGAATATTTTGGTTCATTTTTTTTGTACCTTGGTATGAAGAAACTCATTGCACTGCTGGTGGCGATAATAAAATCTTGCCATCTGCAAGTAAGAGAATGTTCATCTTTTTATAGCTATCACCAACGGTTTTGCCCCTGTTTAGACAAATATTTGTGTAATGCCACTGAATTTAATCAGCACCTAGGAGATAGTGACCTCAATAAAGAAAGGTGGATCACAAGAATGAAATAGGCATGTGGAAAACTCAGACCCCTCACCCACTGCTGGTGGCAAATAGAACAGCATAGCTGCTGCTGAAAACAGTGCAGCAATTTCTCAAAAAGGCAAGCATAGAATTACCATATGACCTAGAAATTCCACTTTTAGTTGTATATGAAAGAGAAATGAAGCTATGCATTCTTGCAAAAACTTGTACAGGGATATTTATAGAATCACTATTCATTATCACCAAAAGTGGAAATGACCCAAATACCATCAACTGATGAATGGATAAACAAATTATTGTATGTCCATACAATGAAATATTATTTAACAATAGAAACAAATTAAGTGTGGATACATGCTATGACACAGATAAACCTTGAAAATATTATAAATGAAAGAAGCCATTCACAGAAAGACCACATATTATATGAAAAGTCAAGAAAAATTATATGAAAAGTCAAGAAAAAGCAAATTTAAGAATCAGCAAATAGGTTAGTGTTTGCCTACAACTAAGGAAGAAGAAAATGGTATTGGGCTTTTTTGGGGAGAACAGGGGAGTAATGAAATAATTCTGGAGTTAGCTAATAATGAAGATTGTACAAGCATAAATCTACTAAAGCCATATCATTGTATACTTTAAATGGGTGACTTTTTTGGTATGCGAATCATATCTTAATAAAGATGTTTAAACAAAGAATTAAGTAGTCTGGCTGACGCTATGGAAGGAAATGTTATTTTAAATGTAGCTTTGAGGAAGAATTGAGATGGGAAAATCCCAGGCCAATTGGACTCCTGGCATGGTGCTATAGGATAAGCTCTGAACTGCAAACCACAAGGTGAGCAGTTCAAAGCGACCAGTTACTCCTCAGAAGCACAATGCTGCTATCAGTTGGGAACTAATTTGACAGCACTTAACAACAACAACAACAATAGTTGTTCTCAACCAGGGGTGATTTTACTGCCCAGGGGACATTCAGCAATATCACTATGGGGAAATGCTAATGGAATCTAGTGGGTTAAGGTCAGAAATGTTGTTAAACATCTTACAATGCACAGGACAGTTCCCCACATCAAAGAATCATTCAGCCAAAAAAGTCAATATTGCCAACACTGAGAAGCCCTGCTCTATCTGAAAGGGATTTTTGCAAACCCTGCTCAACCAAAAGATGTTTAGGTTAAGTAGATTTCAGTGCAATTGTCACCTAACATCATCAGTTATACCGAGAATTTCACAATCTGACAGTCCACAGTCTAATTCTTGGAGTTGCTTGCCACCCACCGTCTGACTTGGCAGAAATCCAATATGGTTATATCAATTTCTGAGAGCTGGCAGTCCAGAAATAAATAGAACATAGTATATTGCTAATTTGTCCAAATAGAAATGTCCCATGTTTAGCGTACTTTTCATAAACTCTCAGGGCTAGTCATTTATTTTTAAAGACTAGAAAAGAAATTTATCTAAGTTAACAAATAATTAGTATTTATTGTTAATATATATTTTTCAGAATCCAATTCCACATGATCATAAAGTATTCACAAAGTGGGGGAGGGGATTTTAAAGTCTTTATGTAGACCAGGAATAAAGTTGTAGATTTATTTATTTGATGGAAATATCTATACAGAAGACTGCAAAAACGTAAGACTCATAAAAAGGCTTCTGCTAGAATTTCCAGAAATTCTTTATAATCAGGCACCTTTTCAAGACAAGTCAAGCAGCCAATCAATCAAGTAAATCAGTGGCAGGGAATATGAGAAAAAAATATGCTATCATAAGCCTGGGCACAGAACAGGCACATAGAGACAAGTCTCCTGAAACTTGGGAACATTAAATTGTGCTTAGTTTGCTTGCCAAATGTTAGGTTACCAGGGTCAGGAGATGTGGTTCTCTCAACCACTAAGGGCTATAAGATCTCATTTTCTTTATGAACAAAATGATAGGGGCTGAGTAAATTAATTGTTTACAAAAATCTATGGATCTTATTAAATAAAAATCTGGATACCAGGCTGAATTCCTAGGAAGTATGAGTCCTTAGGTCTGGAGATAGTCCCAGGCATCTGGTGTTAAATCCAGTGATGATTCTCATGTGCAACTGAGTTTGGGATAAGTAGCTGGACATGGTTACCGTGTTGATACTAGATGTTGGACCAATATAGAGATCCAGAACTTTGCCTGATGCAGTAGTGATTGTCCCTCTGCACACTTTATCTGTATAAATTATGAAGTAAGGAATAAAAAATATCCCATCGAAGATAAGGGTCTTGCAAGGAGGGTACTAAGGGGAGGGAATGATTTGAGATTGCTGGATGATGTTGCTATGGCAACTCCATCTTTTCCCAGCGTGTGTTCTACAATGAGGCCTGTGTGGTGGACTCCACCTCTGATAGAGTGCAGATCATTCATGCTGCTAATTTGAAGTTGAGGACTTAAGGACAAGGCAGGATAATTTAATATAGAGCTATCTGAATATTAACACTCATCAGCGTCTCTCAGCAATCATTAAGTGTTTGGGTGCTTGATTCAAGGCCATTGCTAGTTTCTTCCCAGAGACTTCTCTGAATTTACTACGTTTATTCTTTAACAAAGCCCAACTCACACAGGTTCATTGTTTATTTATTTGAAGAAACAACAAACATGACATAAAAATTTTGGGTTGATTGGTAGAGTGGAATAATGAATCACATAGTTAAATTTTAGTCTTTCACTCTGAGTCAGTCCTTCTGCCCTATTTGCTCTGTCTCCATGCTACCTATGAGATGGCTTCCGTGACAGTGAACGAGAAAGTCAACTGTAGAATACTATGGCTGAACATGGGTTGAGCCTCACAAACACAGAGGTTGGGCTGAAGGAGGTTTCACCTTATTGTTGTTGTTGTTGGTGTTAGGTGCTGGTGTCTCCTGACAATTTGTCTGATGTATGGGAGACAAAGTCTGGTCTGAGGGGCATTCAGGTTGTACTTCTTCTCACAGATTTCTTTGTTCTTTTCGCAGCCCACGGTACTTTTAATATTCTCCTCCAACACCATAACTCAAATGCTTCAATTCTTCTACAATCTTCCTTATTCATGGCCCAATGTTCACATGTACATGTTGTTGTTGTTACGTGCCATCGAGTCGGTACTAACTCATAGTGATCTTAGAGCAGAATAAAACACCGCCCGATTGTGGGCCAACCTCACTATCATTGCCACACTTGACCCCGTTGATGCTGTCACTTTGCCAATCCATCTCGGTGGGGGTCTTCCTCTTTTTCTCTGACCCTCCACCCTACCAAACATGATATCCTTCTCCAGTGACTGATCCCTCCTGACAATATGTCCAAAGTACGAGAGACAAGGTTTGACTATTCTAGCCTCCAAGGAGCACTTTGTCTGTACTTCTTCCAACACAAACCTGTTGATTCTTTTGGCAGCCCATGGCACTTTCAATATTCTTCTCCAACACCATAACTCAAAGCATCAATTCTTCTACAGTCTTCCTTATTCATTGTCCAGCTTTTGAATACATATGAGGTTATTGAAAATACCATGGCTTGGGTCAGACGCACCTTAGTCTTCAAGCTGACATCTTTGCTCCTCAACACTTTAAAAAGGTCTTGTGCAGCAGATTTGCCTAATGCAATATGTCGTTTGATTTCTTGACTGCTGTTTCCATGAGTGTTGATAATTGATCCAAAAAGAATGAAGTCCTTGACAACGTCAACCTTTTCTCCACTGATAAGAAAGTTGTTTACTGATCCAGTGGTGAGGATTTTTGTTTTCTTGACATTGTGATGTAATCCATACTGAAGGCTGTGCTCTTTGATCTCCATCAGTAAATGTTTTAAGTCCTCTTCATTTTCAGCAAGCAAGGTTGTATCATCTGCATATCACAGGTTGTTAATGTCTCTTCCTCCAGTCCTGATGCTACGTTTTTCTTCATATAACCCAGCTTCTCGAATTATTTGCTCAGCATACAGGTTGAATAACTATGGTGAAAGAATACAACCTTACTTAATTTTAAATCGTTCAGTGTTCCCATGTTCTGTTCAAACAACTGCCTCTTGATCCATGTACAGATTCCTCATGAGCACAGTTAAGTGTTCAGGAATACTCATACTTTGCAATGTTGTCCATAGCTTGTCATGATCCACACAATCAAAAGCCTTTGCATAGTCAATAAAGCACAAGTAAACATCTTTCTGATATTCTCTGCTTTCCGCCAAGATCCATTAGACATCAGCAAAGATATCCCTCATTCCACAGTCTCTTCTGAATCCAACTTGAACCTCTGGAAGTTCTCTGTCAATGTATGCTTGCAGCCATTTCTGTATTACCTTTAGTAAAACTTTATTCTCATGGGATATCAAAGAGATTGTCCGAAGATTTCCGCATTCTGTTGAGTCACCTCTTTTTGGAATGGGCACAAATATGGATCTCTTCCAATCCGTTGGCCAGATAGTTGTCTTCCAAATTTCTTGGCATAGATGAGTGAGTGGCTCCTGTGCTGCTTCACTTTCTTGAAAGATTTCAATTTTCATTCCATTAATTCCTGGTGCCTTGTTCTTTGCCAATTCCTTCAATGCACCTTGGACTTCTTCCTTCAGTATCACTGGTTCTTGATCATGTGCTACCTCCTGAAATGGTTGAACATCAACCATTTCCTTTTGGTACAGTGACTCTGTACATTCCTTCCATCTTCTCTCGATGCTTTCTGCATCATTCAGTAATTTGCTCAGCGAATCCTTCAATAACGAAAGTCGAGGCTTGAATTTTTTCTTCAGTTCCCACAGCTTGAAAAATGCTGAGTTGTTCCTTTTTGGTTTTCTGACTCCAGATCTTTGCACATTTTGTTGTAATTGGCTTTATCTTCTCGAGCTGATCTTTGAAATGTTCTGTTCAGTTCTTGTACCTCCTCATTTCCTCCATTTGCTTTAGCATCTCTACACTGGAGAGCAAGTTTCAGTGTCTCTTCTGGCATCCATTTTGATCTTTTCCTTCTTTCTTGTCTTCTTAATGACTTTTTGTTTTCTACCTGTATGATGTTCTTGATGTCATCCCACAACTCTTCTGGTCTTCAGTCCTTAGTGTTCAATGTACCAAATCTGTTGTTCAGATGATCTCTAAATTCAGGTGGAATATATTCAAGGTCATATTTTGGGTCTCATGGACTTGTTTTCATTTTCTTCAGCTTCAGTTTGAATTTGCATATGAGCAATTGATTGTCTGTTTCATAATCTGCTCCTGGCCTTGTTTTGACTGATGATATGGAGCTTTTCCATCGTCTCTTTCCACAGATGTAGTAAATTTGATTTCTATGTATTCTATCTATATATGGTGAGTTCCTTGTGAATAGTCATCTCTTATGCTGTCTAAAGAAGGTATTTGAAATAAACAGATCATCGATTTTGCAGAATTCTATCATGCAATCTCCAGTATCATTTCTATCACCAAGGCCATATTTTCCAACTACTGATCCTTTCTCTTTGCTCCCAACCTTTGCATTCCAATCACCACACATCTGTCAGTTTGTCATACTATGGTGGCTTATGAGTTGCTATGATTCTGGAAGCTATACCACCGGTATTTTAAATACCAGCAGGGTCACCCATAGTGGACAGGTTTCAGATTAGCTTCCAGATTAAGACAAACTAGGAAGAATGAATGAACTATTTCCTAATATTTAGTCACTGAAAACCTTATAAATAGCACAGAGACACTGTCAGATATAGTGCCAGAAAATGAGCCCCTCAGGTGGGAAGTCACTCACAATGTGACTGGGGAAGAGCTGCCTCATCAAAGTAGAGTTGACCATGATGACACAAATGGAATAAAGCCTGTGGGAGTAAACCCCGCGGGACCTTCATTTGCTGATGGGGCACAGCTCAAAATGAAGAGAAACAGCTGTAAACATCCATTTGAAAATCGGGATATGGGATGTATGAAGTATGAATCTGGGAAAATTGGAAGTTGTCAAAATGAAATGGAACGCATAAACATCGATATCTTAGGCATTAGTGAGTTGAAATAGATTGGTATTGGCCATTTTAAACCTGACAACCACATGGTTTACTGCTGGGAATGACAAATTGAAGAGGAATGGCGTTGCATTCATTGTCAATAAGAATATATCCAGATCAATCATGAAATACAACACAATCTGTAATAGGATAATATCCATGCACCTACAGGGAAGACTAGGTAATACCACTATTATTCAAATTTATGTACCAATCACTAAAGCCACTGAGGATGAAATAGAAGAATTCTACCAACTTCTTCAATCTGAAATTGATCAAACATGTAATCAACATGTATTGATCATACTGAAAATAATGTAATACACTGTTTGATTTCTTGACTACTGATTCCATGAGTGTTGATGGTTGATCCGAGCAAAATGAAGTTTTTGACAACTTCAATTTTTTCTCCATCTATCTTGATGTTATTTATTAATCCAGTGGTAAGGAGTTTTATTTTCTTTATATTGAGGTGCAACTCATATTTAAGGCTGTGATTTTTGATCCTCATCAGGAATTATTTTAAGTTTACTTCACTTTCAGCAAGCAAGCTTGTATCATCTGCATATGGCAGGTTGTTAATGAGTCTTCCTCCAATCCTTTTGCCACATTCTTTTTCATATGATCCAGTTTCTTGGATTATTTGCTCAGTATACAGATTGAATAAATATATTGAAAGAATACAACCCTGGCACACACCTTTTCTGATTTTAAACCATTCAGTGTTCCCTTGTTCTTTTTGAATGACTACCTCCTGGTCTATGTACAGGTTCTTCATGAGCACAATTAAGTGTTCAGTATACTCATTCTTCTCAATGTTGTTCATAACTTGTCATGATCCACACCATCCAAAGCCTTTGCATAGTCAATAAATTACAGAAGGTCAGCAGTTGACACCCACCAGTAGGTCCTTGGAAATTATATACAGTGTCACTATGAGTCAGAATCAACTCAACGGCTTTTAACAACAACAATAAGCATCTGCTATTCTCCTCTTCCAGCCAAGATCCATCTGACATCATTCCGTGTCCTCATCTGAATCCAGCTTGAACCTCTGTCAGTTCCCTGTCAGTGTGCTGTTGCAGCCATATTTAAATTAACTTTAGTAAAATTTTACTTGCATGTAATAGTAATGATATTGGTCAATGATTTCCACATTCCATTGAGTTACCTCTCTTTGAAATTGGCACAAATGTGGATCTCTTCCAATCTGTTGGATGGGTAGTCTTAAAAAGTCTTATTTTGATGTTGCTTAGTAATTCCATCTTTGTCAGTAGCCTTTGACGTGAATTGACTCACTTCAAGAATGAGATGACTTGGTGAATTAGATAGAACATGTGTTAAAATCCCAATCCAGTAAGCACAATTTTGTATGCTAATTGAATAACTGCACTATACACCTCTATAGCACTGTGACTTGGCTGTGATTTTCTCCATGAGACAAAGACAAATGATAGGGTCTGCCAGCTGGTTGGTTAAATGCTTGAGTAAGGCAAGAATTCGCTGTTGAAAATGACATAAAATATTGACATGAATTTGCTACTCTGGTGTGGGATAGGACCTGTTTTATCTTACATTCTCCCATACAGTAGACACTGTATGGCAATCCAGTGGGCTTTGACCAACATTGAAGGAAACAGCCCATGTCACAATGGAGTGAATCTTTGGTGAAGCTAGCTTATACTGGTTATTCACCACACTCTCAAAGATTGTTTTGGGAGAGGGTTGAACATCTTTACTGACTCTCAAGGTAGACAAAAGTCAATTTCATTTACCTTACTGTGTTTGGCTTTTAGGCATAGTGTTGAGAGCCAGAACCCTCAATTAAGGCCAAGGGTAGCTCAAAGGGGATGATTCTGCCATGAATTACTTGTGGAAATGGGGTAGATTAATCTCTAAAATTGTATGTCCAGATACTTCGATCTACCATCTTTACTCATTTACTTATTCTCCTTCATTTTATTTATTGAGTCTCATCACTTTGGAATTCCCAGTTAGACATTGCAAGAAAAACTGCAGTCCTAATGGGATGTTTCAAGTTGCCTAATATTGCCTCTTATTGTCAACTAACTAAATAATTTTCTTAACAAGTCTTTAGGCTTTCATACATGATTCTTGGAAGACTGAAGATACTTAAACATATTCTGTATGCAAACTCTGTGATAATTTAAAAAAATATGTAAGATATTGGAGATACTTCAGATTTAAATTATATATATTTTTTCATACTGTCTCTTTCACCTTCAACATTCAGATTTCTTCAAATTAGATTCTACTGTTTTTATCCTTTGCTTTGTTTCCCAATTAAAAAAAAAAAAATTCTTGAGCTATAATATGGTTAGAGCTCCAAATCTACTGGAGTTAATAGGAAGGATATTGGTCTAAAATCAGACACTATGGCAGTAAATGGTTTCAGAGGAAGCCATCCAGTAAGCTTTTATAACATCTTTTTTCCATTAAAAGCATATTGCTTGTTCTTAATCAAATTACCGTATGCTTGTCAAGTTGTTCCTTTTGTATAACTGTTTCTAGTGTTTTCTCATAAATGATGTTAGACTCACTAGCATGTAATTGGTTATGTCAGTTTACATTCTGGTTTCAAATAATGCTATTTAAATATCTCCAGACCTCCATGGTACTGTGGAATAAAGCACTGGACAGCAAGATTGGTTTAAACCACAAGGTTGACAGTTCAACCAGTCACTCCCCAGAAACACTAATACAGGATTGCTGTGAGTAGGAGTCCACTCAATGGCACTTAACAACAACAGCAACATGATAAGTTTGATTATTTGCAATTCATAACAGAACTGCATATTACATCCTTGGCTCCTTAGAGTCCAGCAGAGTACTTGACACATACCAATTGTAACATACTATTGTAGCGTAGTGGTTACGAAGGGCTGTGAACCTCAAGGTCAGTAGTTTCGAAACTACCAGCTGTTTCATGGGAGAAAGAGGAGGCTTTCTGCTCCCGTAAAGATTTATGGCCTCGGAAACCCTGTACAGGGTCGCTATGAGTCGGAACCGACTCCACAGCACATAACAACAACAACAATTGTCATTAGTCAGAGTCCTGGTGTGGCGCTGTGGGTTAATGCGCTGGAAAGCAAAGTCATTTAAACCCCAAAGTCAGTGGTTCAGGCTCACCAGTCACTCCTTAAAAACCCTATACAGGATCACTATGGGTCGACACCAACTAGATAGCACTTAACAACAACAACATTGTCATTAGTTAACTGTGATTCATAATAGCACTAATTTGTCATAATTCCATAGGAGTTTTAATGGTTGATTTTTTAGAAATTGATCACTTCCTTCTGAGGCATTTCTGGATAGACTTGAATGCCCAACATGTGAGTTAGCATGTGAGTGTGGTAACTGACCACCCAGGAACTCCACTTGACATATATTGGGTGCTTAGTTAACACTAGCTTTCCCTTGCTGCCTCCTTACATTCTAGATTTACAGCATAGATATTACACTGGTCCTTGGTTCTCAAAATATCTTACACATTTTCCCACTGGCAAACTTTTAATTCTGCAATCACGATGTTCACCTCACTGTTCTATTATAGGGGAAGTAGAGGAACATGTATTAACATATATAGGGTACTAAACACTCTGTCTGTTCTTTATGTGTGTTTTCTCATTTTATCTTCCCAGCAGTGTTTTTAGAAAACTCTTGTTATTGCCTTCTTATAGATGGGGAAACCACCAAGAAATGAAGTATCTGACCCAATTTGACTCCAACAGAAAGTGGTAGAACAAGAGTCTGAATGGAGCTGCTGGACTCCCAAGCTTATGAGCTTTCTTTAACATCATTCTGCCTCATTTTCTCAACTTGTCCTCATCACCTTTAACCTTAAGAGTCAACAGCAGTTTTAACTGCTTCTTTGGCTCAAAGTCTCTAATACTGTCGTCCTTGTTATTTTTCTTTAGCTAATGTATTTGTCTAGATAGTCTAGAGTTTTTTCCTGATATAAAGAGACAAATCTACTAAATATTGAAAGTTAAAATCTGATTTAAAATTTAAATTGTCTTGAAGACAATAATATGAGAATAATCACAAAATCATGTGATAGCTGAGTCATTCATGCTATTTGGAGTTGTCAGGGGACCAGATCTCAAGTGGCAAAACTGAACGGGACTATGAAAGATGGGTAGGATCCAAAAAGGTAAAGAGGAGTGTTAAGTGCTTACCATTTAAAGAAAGGAGAAAATATTTGGGGCTGATGTGAACATGGTGGGTGCAAAGGACAAGGAGGATCTTGTTTTCAGGAGTTTCTGTAAGTTCCTTTGAAGAATAGAGCTAAGGACCATTGAAGTTGCAAGAACAATTTTCTACTGTATTCTTTCCATTATTCAGTTCAATCATTTCTCTTAGATTGTTTAGAACATTGCTTTAGCTTCACAGAGGACAGATAAATTTAGAAGCTATGATTTAAGCCCTGACTTGCATTTTTATCTGGTTCTATAGGATTGTATAGTGTATCTCCATAATAATAATTATTATTGTTATAAGAATTATCTATAGTTTCAGCTTTGCCTCTGTTCATTCTTTTTTAGCAATGGTTGAGTCGTTTAGACATAAATTATGTTTTGTTTTGTTCTTTCATAATACATTCAGCAACAGCCTGGATATTCTGACTATAACTATGACCTGACTTCATTTTTAGATACTGTCAAAAGTAATTAGGAACAGAGAGATTTTCATACTCAGCACCTGGGAATGCAGATATTGAAAAGGAGTTTCAAGTGTCATTAACATCACCTTTAGGCCACTTTTTCTATCACCCTGTGAAATACTCTATTTCACAGCCAACAAGGTCTATGATAGAAACTGTCCTTCTCCTCATGCAGCTCCTGGGTTTTCTCTTTGCTGGGAAGCAAGAAATGAGTACACAACTTTGAAAGATGGCCTGGGTTTTCTTGTCATATAGACCTGCCATTTATGGCTGTGTGACATCAGACACTTTATTCAGAAATATTGAGCAAAACTTTGAACTTTCTACAGTGTATAAAAGAGTCTTTGGGTTGAACTTCTAAGACAAAGAGACCTGGTTGTTAAGTGCTGTGGAGTCGGTTACAACTCACAGAGACCATATATAGGGTTACCATGGAATGACTGGTGGGTTTGAACCACCAACCTTGTGTCAGCAGTCCAGTACTTATCTTACAGCACCATATCAGGACTCCCAAAGAGACCTTCATTATTGTTATTAGGTGCCACTGAGTTGGTTTAGACTCTTAGTGACCCTATTCACAACAGAACACAATGCTATCTGGTTCTACACCATCCTCACAATTGTTGTTATGCTTGAGACCACTGAGGCTGTCAATCCATCTTGTTGGGGATCATCCTCTTTTTCTCTGACCCACCATTTAATCGATGACAAATTTGCATTTATTTGAACTGGTGTTTGTTCATATACATCATTCCGGGACACAATTCATATTTCCAAGTGCAGAGAGAACTTATGAATATGTTCTTCTTTGAAGTACTGGACTACTATGCAAAGGTGATCGAGAATGATGGTGTCCTTTGCAGAGTTATAGTTGTTGTTAAGTGCCATTGTGTTGATTCTGAGTTGTAGCCACACTGCATAGGATTTCTGAGGAGCAGCTGATGGGTTTGGACAGCCTCCTTGCAGTTCAAACCAACCTTGTGGTCCAGTGCTTATCCTTCAGCACCACAACTGGATAAGTAGCACTTTGTGCACACATAGAAATATTCCCTGTATGCATTGCTCATGTGTCTACTGAACACTTGGAGTCCTGGTGTGGTGCACTGGACTGCAATATGGGTTTGAACCCCAAGGTTGATGGTTCCAACTCATCAGGCACTCCTTGGAAACCCTAAACAGGGTTGCTATGGGTCAAAATTAACTCGATGACATTTAACAACAACAACATTGAGCACTTGGCCACCACTCAACTGTCAATTTGTCATACTTTGGTAGCTTGCATGTTGCTGTGATTCTGGAAGCTATGCCACTAGTGTTTTAAGTACCAGAAGGATAACCCATATTGGACAAGCTTCAGTGGAGCTTCCAGAATAAGACAGACTAGGAAGATTGGATCCACAATCAACACTCATGGAAGCAGCAATCAAGAAATCAAATAATGCATTTCATTAAACAAATCTGCTGCAAAATATCTCTTGAATGTGTTAAAAAGCAAAGATACCAGTTTGAGGACTAAGGTGCACCTGATTCAAACCATATTTGTAATTGCTTCATATGAATGTGAGAATTGGACAACAAATAAGGAAGACCATAGAATAACTGATGCATTTGAATGGTTATCTAGAGAAGGATATTAAAAGTACTGCCAGAAGAACAAACAAAGATGCCTTGGAAGAAGTGCAGCCAGAATGCTCCTCAGAAACCAAGATGGCAAGACTTTGTATCTCATGTTGGACATATTATCAGGAGAGACCAGCCCCTGGAGAAGGGCATCATGCCTAGTAAAATAAATAAGAGACAGACCCCCAACAAGATGGACTAACACAGTGGCAAAAACAATGGGCTCAAATGTAACAGCAACTGTGATGATGGCATGGGACCAGGCAGCACTTTGTTCTGTTGAACATGCATGTGATTGCTATGAGTCGAAACAGAATCGATGATATTTAACAACAACATTAAGCACTTGAAATGTGATTTGTATTATTAAGAAACTGAGGTTTTTTTTTTTTTTTTTTGGTTAAAATAAACATAGCAAAATTCCTATTCCACTGTTTCGAGATCTAATGACCAGTGACATTGGTTATATTCTTCACTGTGTCAATATTTTCACTATTTCTGTTCTAGTTGTTTCATGTTCATTTACTTAATCTCCCTGGACTTCAGTCTTCACATTTATGATTTAGAATAGTTATTGATTCTTTTTTATAGAGATTATTATTATTATTAAATGAAATATTCAAAGGTGTCAAACTTCAGGCTAACCTGTTAGTTTAAAGGTGACTTCTGAGGTGAGTTTTAATTCAAGATTTGAAGAGCAACTCAAGACCAATATCTCAGGGACTCCTCTATCCTCAGGGACAGTCTAGATTCTTTAAGAATTTGAAGTTCTTTCGTTTTTTGTTAGGATTCATGTATTGGGTTCCTGATCAGACATTCCGTAGTGGTAGGTGGGTGCCATCTAGTTCTTGTCTCAAAATAGAGGGGTCAGTGGCTCATGTAGACAATTAATGCCATAGTCATTTCTCTGAGTCTTTGAATTCCTTCTTTCTCTTTGTTCCAGATGAACAAATACCAATATTTTACATTTTGATGGCTACTTGTAAGCTTTTAAGTTCCCAAACGCTACTCACTATATAAAGAGGCAGAATGTAAATTTTAAGAACTATATTATGCCAATTGGAGTCCTGGTGTGGCACTGTGGGCTAATGCATCAGACTGCAAAGTCATTTGAACTACAAGGTTCATGCTTCAAGCAGCTCCTTGGAAACCCTATATAAGGTTGCTATGGGTCGGAATCAACTCAGCGGCACTTAACAACAACAACAATTATGCCAATTGACTGGATTTCCCAATGAAACCATGGCCCTGACCAAAGGAACTAATCCCATGACAGTTAGTTGCTGTTGGCAAATGATACATAACCTCCCATTTGCCCATTCTTCCCTTTTGCCCTGTTGTTGCTGCTGTTGTTAAGTGCTGTTGAGTCATTTCTGACCCATAGCGACCTTGTATAGCATTTCCAAGGAGCAGCTGGTGTGCTTAAACCACCGACCTTGCAGTTCAAACGACTTTGCAGTCTGACGCATTAGCCCACAGTGCCACGCCATGAGTCCAAAGCTTACTGACATGTGTTACATCAGTTATAGAAGCCCCAGCAATGCACTTGTTAAGCAAACAGCTACTAACTGAAAGGTCAGTGGTTCAAACCAATAAGCCACTCCATAGAAGAAAGGTGTGAGAGTCTGCTTCTGTAAAGATTAATTACATCCTTGCCAACCTCATGGTGGGTGGGAGTTCTACGTTGTCCTATAGAGTTGTTATGAATTGGAAACAACTTGGAGGAAATGGGTTACAACAGTCCTGCTGTGTAAACTTCATTCACAGTCACTTTTCAATTTCTATAAACAAAAAATGACTACTACTGGAGAGTACTTTCCCCACTTCCCTTCCGCCACTCCTGATCATCACAAATGAGTGTTACTGTTGTTGTGTGTGCTGTCAAGTCAGTCCCAGCTCATTGTGATCCTGTGTAGGGTTTCCAAGAGTGGAAACCCTTGAACTGCCAACTTTGTGATTACCAGGACAGTGTTTATCCTACAACACACCACAGCCTATGTATATTTACCTAGTTAAGTTATTTCATAAAAATGAGAACATACAATACTTGTTTTTATGTGATTGACTTATTTCACTCAACAAATTGCTCTCCAGGTTCATACACATTCCAAGATGTGTGAGGAACTCATTTTTCTTTATGGATGAATACTATTCCATTGTTCCATATTTTACTGATTCAGTTATCTCTTGATGAGAACTTAGGTTGTTTTAATTTTTTTCCTATTGTGAATCGTGCTGCAAAGAACATGTTGTTGTTGTTGTTGTTAAGTGCCGTCGAGTCGGTTTCAACCCATAGCGACCCTGAACAAAGAACATAAGTGTGAATATGTCCATTAGATCCTAGGGTATACAAGAATAAGTCAAACTATTGCTACAAACTCAGAGAAACATTTATTAAATAAAACTATGAAAATGTGAATCTACCATTTCTTGCTATATTCTCCACCTACATCTATACTCTTCTAAATGTATATTTCCGAGTGTGGCGCTCTGGGTTGATGAGCTGGAATGCAAAGTCGGTTTGAACCACAAGGTTGGTGGTTTAAGTTCATCAGCCACTCCTCGGAAACCCTATACAGGGTAACTAGGGGTCGGAGCTGACTCAGTAGCACTTAACATTAACAAAAAGACCTTCCCAAAGAATTCTGTGCCCTTCCATTTACATCATGTCAAAATGGCAGTTTTGACATTCTTGAGGAACTCAAATCGTGTTCTTTTTAAATATTTCTTGAATTTTAGGAGCAAAAAAAATTTTTTTTTAATGTATGAAAAGGAAAATCAGGACTGTAGACAGGGTAAGTTTTCCAATAAAATATTCTTAAGACAGTTCTTACTACCCTTGAAGACTGAGCAGGTTCATTGTCATGATGAAAAAAAAAATCATCAGTGCAATTTTTTTCACAAAGTTTTCATTTTTTAGGAAACTTCTAATAAGCCCCTGTGATTATCCTGTGCCCTTCAACAAAATCTATCAAGATCCCCTTGAGATTAAAAAAACAAAAACAAAAAACATTCACCATAGCTTTCTGAGCTAACCTCTCTGCCTTGAATTTAACTGTCCTAGAAGATAACCTCAGAAACCATTGTTTTGATCGGACTTTTTTGTTGTTTTTTTTTAGAAGGCATCCCAATGAGACACAGACAAGTGTGTTACTGAGAGAACTTGTCTGCAGCTACTCACTGATTGCAGAGACATCTTTAAACATGCTCTGCTTGGAACAGAGTCCTGGTGTGTGGCACTGTTGGATAAGCACTGGATAATCACTGCAAGATCGGCAATTCAAACCCACCAGCCACTTCTTGGAAACTATGTTGTTGTTTGTTGTTACGTGCCGTGAAGTCTGTTCCGACTCATAGCGACCCTGTACAGGGTTTCCGAGGCTGTAAATCTTTACGGGAGCAGAAAGCCTCATCTTTCTTCCGCGGAACAGCTGGTAGTTTCGAACTGCTGACCTTGCGGTTCACAGCCCAATTCGTACAGGGTCGCTATTGGTCAAAATCAGCTCAACAATACTTAACAACAAATGTTTGCAATAAACCCATTAGTGTATGAACTAGAATCCTAATGTCAATACTTTTTGACTAACCTTTGTATATCTAGGAGTGGTTGCTGGTTTTTTATAGCAGCTCTACCTGTAATTTTTTGAGAATCAGCCAGACAGTTTCCCAAAACTGCTTTACCATTTTGCATTCCCACCTTCAACGAATGAGTATTCTGTTTTCAAACATCCCTTCTAACACTTGTTATTTTCCATTGATTTTTCTCTTAGCCATCCTAGTGGGTCCTGATATGGCACCGTAGGACAAGCACCAGAACACAAGGTCAGTTTGAGCTGCAAGGTCAGCGGTTTAAACTAACCAGTTGCTCCTTGGAAACCCTATACAGGATCACTAAATGAGTTGGAAACAACTCTAAGGCACTTAACAACAGGCCTAGTGGGAGTGAAATGTTATCTCATTGTGGTTTTGATGTGCCTTTCTCTCATGGCCAAAAACACTGAGCATCTTTTCAAGTGTCTGCTGTCCATTTGAATATCCTTTTGGTGAAGTGTCTGTTAGACCCTTTATTTACTTTTTTATTGGATTGTCTTCATTATTGTTCAGTTGTAGAAGTTTTCTATATACAGGGGGTTTTAATAAGTTTCTGTAAAAATTGAATTAAAATATAATGAATTTTCAATGAACTTTTTGAAGTCCCCTTGCATTTTAGAAGTGAGTCCCTATCAGTTATATTATTCCTGAAGATATTTTTCCTGGTCTGTAGGTTGTCTCATTACTCTTTTGAAAAAGTCTTCTGATAAACATGGTACTTGATTTTTATGAGGGTCCAATTAATTATCTATCTTATTTTCTGTTGCTCATGATCTGTTGTGACTAATAATGTTTTTGGAAAAAAGTAGGTACCAAAACTTTGCTCCTATATTTTCTTAAAAGTAATTTATGGCTTTAGATTCAGCATTTAGATTATTCATTAATTTGAGATTAAATTTTATGCACTGCTAATTTATGGCATGAAGGAGCTCTGGTAGTGTAGTGGTTATGAATTGGGCTGCGAACTTCAAGGTCAGCGGTTTGAAACTACCAGCTGTTCCATGGGAGAAAGATGAGGCTTTCTGCTCCCGTAAAGATTTACAGCCTTGGAAACCCTGTACAGGGTCGCTATGGGTCAGAATCGACTCCACGGCACATAACAACAACAACAATTTATGGCATGAGGTAGCATTGCCAATACGCAAAATATCACCAGAAGAAAATCAAGTATTGGTGACAAGTGAGGTTCTGGGTGATCATGTGTTTGTTGGTTTTTTCTGTAATTTTGATCAGGATGAGAAATATAGAGAAGCTGGTTGGTTGGTTGGTCCTATTTAAAACTTAACAGTTGTTGGGAGCAAATGAGCCAAAGGTCTACAGCCTGGGAACAGTTTAACCAAAGGTTACAGCTGACCTCTTGGTTGTCGCAAAGCATAACCTTGAATTGTGGACCACCAAAGGGGTTCCTTGTCAGCTGTGGCTCATGACATTGGGCTGCTCCCAGGCTTAGCTGCCCCTTGAGTCTGCAAAGTGGGCTCAAGGGGAAAGGAAACTGCAAAGCTTGTCCTCGTACACAGCCATGACTTTTGACTCAGTTTGCACAAAGTTTTAGTTGCTGTAATCTGTGTTCTGGCTAGCTACTACAAGTTACAGTTTTTCTAATAAAGTTCTGCTTACTGCAGGTTCCTTCAATACAAGATGTTTGTGTACTCCTTACCCTCCCTCAAGCACCTCCCCTTGAGCTGTGTATAAAATAAACTCGCTGCACTTGGTCTGTGCCTCAGTATCTCCATCAGAGTGCTGAGTCCCACCTGGTATCAACTTTACTTATTTCATTTATGTCTTGTATCTTCCTTTTTATTCTAATCTCCCATCACCCCTACTTAGTTTAATCTCTCTGTACGGGTCACAGAGAGTAGCTGATTGTCAGACATGGCAATTGGTCCCAGCAAACAGTGGTAAAGGAAAAAATTAAACTCAGGGCTATGGAGTCACAGAGCAACCACTACATCAAAGAACTTAAAATTACCACTTGTAAGCTGAAAGAAAATCTTATTTATTGTAGTAAGAGAGGTGATAATTGCTGAAACCCATATTCAGAGTCCTAATGTCAGAGTGGCTGAATTATAACACCAAGAGATTTCTCAACCCTGAATAGTATCTGATATTAAATTGAGGACATTGAGAAGTTATGGAATCCTGAAATGTGGGATGGGGACATATGAGCAGATAATCAGATAGCTGGGGACATTGAGCCCCTAAATCCTTTTGACCTGAAGAGATTACTTCATCTTTGTCTGCTAATGCATTAGCAGTAAAACCATTCTCCCTTCTGCCAATATTTGAAGAGATTAACCCAGTGCTTGCTGAGATGATAGCTGGTGAATTCTCTAGGGCATCGCCTCAAGCAAATGTCTTCCAAGACATTGCTGAATGTTACCAGAGAACATTCCCACTCCATTTCAGTTTATTTAGAAGTGTTCTGCTTGTACAGATCAAGTAAATATTTAATAGGTTTCACTACTATTTAACTCTTATGAATACCTTGCCTAGGCAATCAAGACGGTAAGTCTGATGACTACTTTCACTCTGCTTTCCGGTATGTTAACCACATCCACCTTATCTTTGTTGATTAAGTGCTGCCACTTGGCCCCTAGTAAGCTCCTTCTGAAGGAGCTCTGGTAGAACAGTGGTTACGAGTCAGGTTGCTAACCTCATGGGCAGCACTTCAAAACTACCAGCAGTTCCGTAGGAGAAAGATGAGACTTTCTGCTCCTGTAAAGATTTACAGCCTTGGAAACTCTATGCAGGGTTGCTATGAGTTGGAACAGACTCCACGGCAAGTTCCTTAAGAGCTGTTGTCTGAGGAAGAGAAAACTTGTGCTCAATTTACAGATGATTCTGCATGACATGCAGTACCACTCAACAGTGGACAGCAGCAGCACACAGTCACTTTCAGGGATCTCCCTGAAGTATAGTGCTAAAGGGAAGTTCCCCCATTGGGCAGAACTTGGAGCAGTGTACCTGTTATTCATTTTTCTTAGAAGAAGAAATGACTATATGTGTAAAGGTATACACATTCATTGGCGGTGGCCAATGACTTGACTGAATGGTCAGGAAATTGGAAAGAACATGATTGAAAAGTTGGTGGCAACAAAGTGTGAGGAAGAGGTATGTGGATAGACATTTCTGAATGAGCTAAAAATGTGAAGATATGTCTGTTTCACCAAAGGATTATCTCAGCAGAGAAAGTTTTTACCAACCAAGTGGATAGGATGACACATTCTGTGGAAACCAGTTATCCTCTTTCTCTAGCCACCCCTGTTATTACTGCCCAATGGGCTCCTGAACAAAGTGGTTATAGTGGCAGGGATGGAGGTTATGCCTGGCCTCAGTTCATGGACTTCTACTCACCAAGGCTGACTTTCTACAGCCACTGTTGAGTACCAAATCTGTCAGTAGCAGAAGCCAACAGAGTGTATGATATGGGACCGTTTACCAGGGAGATCAGCAAGCAACATAATGGTTACATCAGACCACTTCCATCATGGAGAGGGCACTGGTTTGTTCTTACTGGAATAGACACTCTGGATACAGATTTCCCTTTTCTGCACACAATGCTTCTGTCAAAACTATCATCAGTGGACTTACAGAAATGCCTTGTCCACCCATCATGGTGAATGTGCCAGACTGCAAAGCCATTTGAACTGTAAGGTTGGCAGTTCAAGCTCACTAGCTGCTCCTCAGAAACCCTATACAGGGTCACTATGGATTGGGATTGACCCAACGGCACTTAACAACAACAACAACATATATGTGTGTGTGTGTGTGTGTGTGTGTGTATGCAAGATTGGCAGTTCAAGCTCACCAGCTGCTCCTCAGAAACCCTATACAGGGTTGCTATGGGTTGGAACCAACTCGATGACACTTAACAAAAACAATGTGATGACTGAAGTCCTGGTGTGGTGCAATAGAATAAGCATTCAACCTTGAAGTTGATTTCAACCATAAGGTTGTTGGTTCAAACTCACCACCTGCTCCTGGGAAACCCTACACAGGGTCACTATGAGTCGGAACTTACTCTATGGTACTCAACAACAACAACAACAATGTGATGGCTGGAAGTGTGGTTACCTTGGCAGGGTCAGACCAAATTATTTCACGGGACTTGTATGGAGCTGTGGGTTAATGTGCTGGACTGTAAAATCTGTTTGAACTGCAACGTCAGTGGTTCAAGCTCACCAGCCTCTCTTCTGAAATCCTATATAGGGTCTCTATGAGATGAAACCAATTCAACAGCACTTAACAACAACAACATACTGCCCATGGGCCAGATAGTCCTACCCCAGTTCTGAAGGCATAGAAGGTCAAACACCTCATTAAGAATTTCCCTCAACATTGAAGCCAATTGAAAATAATGGTTGGCTTGGGAGCCTCAACTCAAAGCTGTAGATATTGGTTCTAATTTCTGAAGTTTCCCTGGAGGCCAGGTCAGGGCACAGGTACTGGGTGAAAGTGAGGAACTTGCTAACCCAGGTTCAGGTTACAGGTCTTGAAGCTTCTAGGACCATTGTAAGATGACCACAGAGCTTGACTTCTGGTCTCTACTTTCCTGTCCTTACCCTTCCTCTCTTCATTCTTCCTCTTTTCTCCCTTCCTCACTCTTTGGGAAGAACTACTGCACATCCGTTTCACAGATAAGAACACTGGCCTCAGGAAGATAAAGACACTTTCCCAGGATCCCACAGTTATAAAGCATGACTGGAATTGAACCAGACTTTTCAGAGTCTAAGGTCTTAGCTGCTAAGCTGTAGAACAAACCAAATCCATTGCTATCAGGTAGAGTCCCACTCATAACTATTCCATAAGACAGAGTAGAACTTCCACATAGAGTTTCCAAGGCTGTAGTCTTCACAAAATTAGACTGCCATCTTTCTCCCCGGTAGCTGGTGGGTTCAACCATCAACCTTGTGATTAGCAGTTTAGGGCTTAATCACTGTGGTACCAGGACTCTTTCATTATACTATGGTTGTTTGTTTGCCATCAAGTCAGTTCTGACTCATAGCAAACATATAGACAGTTTCTGAGGAGCAGCTGATGGGTTTTCACTGTTAACTTTGCAGTTAGTGCGACATCCTTTGCCACCACACCAGGATTCCTTCATTATGCTATACTGAATATTTAACAGAAAAAGGTACCAGGTGTCAAAGATAATTGTAACAGACAACAAAACAGGCAAGAATGGCTTTAAAAGGATTCAGAGAGAATTATTGCAGGCTAGGGGGCAAGGAGAGGGACAAGATTATTGCAGTAAGGAAGAAGACCAGAACTAAGTCTGATCTTAGCTCTACTGATGCAGAAGATGGATGGTTTTTAAAAAGACTGACATGAGTTAGTGGGGAAGTACTGACATACTGAAGAACATTGTTGTTGTTGTTAGGTGCCACTGAGATGGTCTCTACTCATAGCAACCCTGTATAAGGTTTTCTGAGGCGCGGCTGGTGGGTTTGGACCACCAACCTTGTAGTTGAGAGTCTAGTGCTTATCCTAATGGATGAGGTATGTTGATCACATGGGGTTATTAGCTAATGTGTTTGGTGTTAAGGTCACATGAAACATGCTACATCTGGATTCTGTAAGGGTCAGAGAGAGAGGGAGGTCAGGGGCTGAGAAAGAAGCCTGCCTAATGTTTAATCAAACTTAACGGGAATATTAAGGTCATCTTTTTTAGTCATTTTCTAGTACACAAATGGATGAAGGATTTCTTTAAAATTCCTGTTTTGTAGGATCATAGGGCTCGAGTAAAATTCGACATTGTCACTATGAACAGTTCGTTTAAAATAAGACAGTTTCAGAGAGTGGTAGTGCATTGAAATGATGGCATGACAAATGTTACAAAGAAATGAAACCAGACTTTAGTAGGAGGTCAGTGATTTCTCTGTGGATAATCTTTGTGTTGAGATGGAACAATGAGCATGAACCAGCTGTGGTGTGATCAACCAGGGAAATTGTGTGCAGAGAGGTTTTGAAGAGATGGAACCAATGACAAGGCTCAGAGGTTGGAATTATTTTAAAACAGTCATAAGACCAGTAGGGAGAGAACATTGGAACAAGTAGGGCAGGTGTCAGGTGGGTTTGAAGGTTGTCACTCTGCCATCCCATGCTTGTTTTCTTTGTTTTTTTTACATAGACACACCCCTCTGAGGAGCACAGTCCCTCTCCTTACATGCATCACAAATACCTTTTGGTTCCCTAGAATCATTTCCACCCACTGTCTGACATGTATCTATTTCCATTTTATATATACTTATATCTGTACCCATTATGGAATCCTGGTGTGGTACTGTGGGCTTATGCATCAGGCTGCAAAGTCATTTGAACTGCAAAGTAGGTGGTTCAAGCTCACCAGCTGCTTGCTCTTTGGAAACCTTATACAGGATTGCTATGGGTCGGAATTGACTCGACAGCACTGAGCAACAACAACATACTCGCTGTATAAGAGTGCAGTGACTTTGTAAGATAAGCACTGGACTGCGAACCACAAGTTTGGTGGTATGAGCTCACCAGCCACTCTCCTAGAGAAAGATAAGGTTTTCTGCTCTATCCAGCCTGGAAACTGTATACACACACGGTTACTATAAGTAGGAATCGACTCCATGGTACTTAACAACACCATACCCATTATGTATAGTCACTCCTATCCTAGTGTCACAGGGCAGATGAATAAGATGACATACCCTGGTTCAGTCCTACTGTCTCTCCAAAGAATTGGTAGGGCATTAGGCACACAAAAAGAACCAGAGAGATAGTGGTTTAAGTAAGCAGAAAATTCAATAAGCATAAACATTTTCACAGAAAGGAGAACAGGCTTCCGTCTCTCTGACTGATTACTTAGAAGAGGCTTTTGTACTAATTGGAAGAGGTTTGATTCCCAGTGACACTGTCAGTCTTTTAGGATAGTTTCCCTGGCTAATTATTTATACTGAGCTTTTAGGAACTAGTTGAGGAGGGTGGTTTCTTGGGCCTTTGTCTGTTTTTTTGGATGGTTGCACTGTCCACTCTTTGGATGATGTCATTTTTTCATGTATTTCCTTCCTTCAGTCTCAATAATAACTTTCCCACAATTCAGGTTGTTATAATTGTATTCATGACCTAGCTGCAATGCTGATTTATTACAATGCGTCTGGGGGTTTTACAGTTTAGGCCTCTCCTTCCCTGATCTAACTGCTTAACACTGGAAAGGAAAATTACCACAAAGTTACAGGAGTGAGAAAAAGAAGTTTTATTTCCAGGCAAAAAAGACAAAGAGAGAAGTAAACATGGGAAACTAAACTGACAAGTCATCAGAAACAGTCTCTGTGGGAGTGGGAAGAACATTACAAAGCCAAAAGTAAATAAAGGTTAAAAAAAAAAAAAAAAATCACTAGTGGTAACTTGTTTCCATAGATATGCTAAAAGATTTGAGTGGTGGTGATAGTGATTGTTTTTCTGTAGGTCAAAGACATTGTGGCAAAAACAATAGTCAGAGGGGTCTCCACATGTCTGAAAGGCTAGGAAAAAGGGAAAGAAGGGAATGGATAATTGCCCTTCATCTGCAAGTCTTTGTCAAGAGCTGGAGACATCTGAGCTGAGATCCTTAGGCTCTTTTCTGAGCACTTGTGAAGTTTTACCTTCCCTGAGTGCAAAACATCTCTTTCCACTCTCCCTCTCCACCCAATTTTCATATTGAAGGGCATTGATGGGCATATTGAAATTGGGTCAGAATTGTGTTAGGTACTCAAGAGGACATTTGACATTAAGGCTTGAAGATGAGATCAGAACATTGACTGATTTCAGACCCTTTAAGAATGGGAATCACAGTCTTTTTCTCACCATTCTAGGCCCTGCACTTGGCTTGTTGCCTGGAAGGTATTAAGTGCTCAATAAATATGTGTTAAAGGAGCTCTGGTAGCATAGTGGTTATGAATCTGGCTGGGAAGCTCACAGGGACAGCAGTTGGAAACTACCAGCTGTTCGGCAGGAGAAAGATGAGACTTTCTGCTCCCGTAAAGATTTTTACAGCCTTGGAAACCCTGTACATGGTCGCTATGCTGACTCACAGCACATAACAACAACAACAACAACAACAACAAATACATGTTAAGGAGCTCTGGTAGCATAGTGGTTACAAATCAGGCTGCAAACTTCAAGGTCAGCAGTTCGAAACTACCAGGTGCTCCGTGGGAGAAAAATGAGGCTTTCTGCTACCGTAAAGATTTACAGCCTCAGAAACCCTGTGCAGGGTCGCTATGAGTCAGAACTGACTCCAGGGCACAAACCACCATCACCACCAAATACGTGTTACTGAAAACAAACTGGGAAAGAAATAAAAGAAAGACAAGAGAAGAGAGAGATGAAGAAAGGAAAAGGGACAGGGAGGGGAGGAAAGGGGAAGAGAAGAAGGAAGGCAGTTTCCTGGGAGCAAACAACATCCTGTCTCAAACATGGACTATTACCTCTGCTGCCTTTGTGGTGATTCCCTGCTCAGTTATTTCTCATTATTCTCCAACAACAGCAAACTAGAGTTGAGTACCAAGAGGCTGTCTTTATCTATGCTGCTTTTCTGCCCTGAACTCCAAGCTGATCTTTCCTTATGTTTTCTGCTTTGTGCAGACACAGAAGAAAGATGAGCAATTGCTTCTGTACCATTACTTCCAAAATGTGCTTGGCTGGAGATCTCATTTGCATGATAAAATGCAATAAGAAATGAATGACTGTTTTTAGGAGCCTGAGAGATGTTGGGGCAAAGCGGGGGTGGGGTGGGGTGGGGGGGAGTTGTCCAAGAAATGGCTGCCCTGTATTGTTACAGTGCCTTCCAGAAAGCTCTTACCCAGATGCTTCCCACTTTCTTGGCATCTGCATTATTTCCTTCTTCAAAGTGATAGTGGGTCAGGTGAAATCTCAGGCTCTCCAATACTGTTCACTTATGCTAAGGGCTGCTGTGGTGGTGTTATTTCAGGTTAGTGGACTAGCTTTGAAGTAGTAAACTCATGGCTACCTCAGTGGGCTTCTTTCAAGAAGCTAGATGCTTATGTTCTGGTTTACAGGTTATTCACATGGAATTTTCAGGCCATACTGTCTTTATTGCTAAAACAATAGATAAGAATAACTCACAAGCCAGGAGGTAGGGTTTGATGGTGGATAAAGTAGAGGTGCAATGTAGTTAGCCTTCAGCAATTCCATAAAATACCAGGTGAAGAGAGTTCAGGCCAGATCTCCAAAACTCTGAACCAAATAGCTAGGAATATTTTAAAAGTTTGAAGTCTTATAGCTAATGCAACTTGTAGTGGAAGCAAGAAATTGTGTATTTTTTAATCTACCGGGCTCAGCAGACCAGAGCCAACAACTTGGGCAAGACCAAGTAGGAGAACAGATCCGACACGGAATAATGCCACAGGAAACTTGGAGCAAAGGTAGACAATACACTTTGTCTTTGTAGGTTTTGCTTGGTTCTGATTTTTTTTATCACTTTGATAGCTGTTCATTGGCCACCCACCATTTGTGCACCTCCATTATGGTGACTAGAGGGGGAACCTGAGCAAGTGAACAGCCCCACCCCTACCACTGGTGGATTATTATGCCCAGTATGTGCACAGATACTCTCAGCTCAATAGCTGACACTAAACTGTTGTTTAATAGTGAAAAGACCAGAACAAGTGGTGTGGAGAGGGAAACAGAGTTTAAAAACAAAACAGGCCAAAAATTAAGGTACACCATAACAAGAAACAGTGACATCAGGAAATTATTCAGGTGGCTTTGAAGGCAAGAAGTTGAAAGAGGACATTAAAGACATACTCCTATTAGGCTACAGATTTTTTTTTCTCTCCCTCCTCTCCCTTTTCTTTGATTATAGACTACAGTATGCAATCTAGTTTTTTTTGTTTGTTTTGGTTGTTGTTGTTTTGTTTTTGAGTTTTTTTCTTTGGTGGTTTTCTTTTCTTCGTTTTTATTATTTTTTTTTATGTTTCTGTTTTGCTGTTTTATGCTCCCCCTTTTACCTGTGGGGGCACTTTCTCTCCCTATATCACCCAAGAAGAGACAGCAACTGCTGCCATATAGTCAAGTTACAATCACACCAAAATCCAGACAAGAATCAATACCAACTGCCATACACTGGGAAGCAGACAACACCTGTGAAAGTTACTCTGAGTCAAGCAATAAGAAGAGTGAAAAGGGAAGCCCACATCCTTATCATATCTACATGGAGGCAATCAGAAAGTATAAAAAATACCAAAACACATACTTAATTAAGTATTAAGGCCATAGATGATCACTAAGCATGTCCAAGAAGATGACCATATCAGCACATATCCAGAAAGAAGATAAAATGTCTGAGACAAATGACCTAGAGGTAGACCTGGACTATATTCTGGAAGGAGG
>NW_006408557.1:5327828-5329236 GCF_000296735.1 Chrysochloris asiatica
GCATATGCACAAGAACACCCACACTTGCAGCTAATACCCACTTGACCTGGCTTCAATGACTGGATGATCAAAGCTCAACTAAAAGAAGAAAGAAGAGGAAAAAACAGAGTAATCTGATACAATTTGATGAACTTGACCTACACCTATGGATGCAGTAACTCAAAAGAGGGAAAAAATATTTATAGTGAGCATCATTCCCATCCCCTTCATACACAGAGTAGACAAGGATGGGCAACTTGGATATTGGCTACCCAAAATGACGGGGCTACAAAGGCAAGAAGTGCCTGGTTTACAAGCTTTCCAGAGGGAGCGTAGATCTAGAGCACACAGAAGAAAGTAGAATCTCCACTGAGTAGTATCCAATTTGTCTGGGTGGGGCTAATGAAAGGCGATGGGGATAGGACCCTTGTGGTACAATGGTGAATAATTGTTAAAATAACTGACTGCAAGGGTTGGAAATGTAGAGGTGGATTTTTTGTAGCAAAAGGTGTGGAGTGTTTGACTTTGCAGTCTAGGAGCAGAAGTCCCTGGAACCATCAAGGGAGAAGAGTGGAGTGGGAGACCCTACCCAGAGAAGCAGTGATGCCAGAGATGGAGGCAGAGATGATGACATGGGGAGATGTTGCAGCCGGGGATTCTGGACCCAGAGATGGAGAGGGGTTGTGTGCTGACAACATAGGGGCAGGTTTGCAGGGTATACTCTTTGGTTTGTTGATGATGTGTGGAGGGGATTATAACCATGGCAATGAAACGATATATGATAGGATGAATGTAAAGCTAATGTTCTCCCATGTAAACTCCCATAATTCACAATTAAACATTAAAAATCAGAAAACAAAACAAAACAAAAAGTACATCACCAGACCTGGGAACACCTGAGCCCATGGGCAAGGACATAGCCACTGAGGGCTACAGCTGAAAGTGAAGCATCCAGCTAATATAAAGTGAAGGGAGATGTACAAGAACACCCAGACTTGCAGACAGCACCCATTTGACCTAGCCTTGATGGCTTGATAATCAGAACTCAATTATAGGAAGATAAAAAAAAAAAAAAGAACAAAACATTTTTTGATAAAGGACACATGGGTAAATTTGATGAACTTGACCTATACTCGTGGACCTCCATGACTGTAAATACCAACAGAGAGGGAAGGAGTCTTCACATCAAGTGTCAATGCTATACCCTCTGTACACAGGGTAGATAGGGACAAACAATTTAGACATTGGCTACCTAAAATGAGGGGGCGATGGAGGCATGAAGTGACTGGCTTACAAGGTTTCAAGAGGGAGTTTAGATTAAGATTGTGTGAGGGAAGAAAGAGTCCCCATTGAATAATTTTCATCTTGTCTAGATGGGTTTGGTTAAAAGGGGGTAAGATTCATATGATTCAACAGTGAGTAGTAGTTA
>NW_006408557.1:5330283-5331772 GCF_000296735.1 Chrysochloris asiatica
AAGCTGGTTTCTATCTTCAGTAACATGTCTTGTATTTACTCAAAGTGATAATGTGCCTGACTAAAAGTTAACTTCCCAGACTCCTTTATAGCTAGGAGTGGCCATAATGTATATTACTAAGATCATCTTTTTTAAAGTTTTCCACTCAGACAGGCTAGAAATTGGTCTGGTTCACAGATGGAGATGACAGAACCAGGATCACATCCTCTATCCTGTGCTCATTTGTGTGATCTATGAGCTGTTGATCATATTTTCAACTTATCATCCTTTTTCCCCATTCTCTCAGAATTTATGTCTGATGGGAAGAGCACATGAAGAACAGTTGATGAAAGTGCAAGGCAGTATGAAGCAAGTACTCTAGGAAGGATCCAGACTTACCATGTTGTTGTTATTAAGTGCCATTGGTCAGTTCTGACTCATAGTAACCCTGTAGTGGGTTTCCAAGGAGCTGCTGGTGGGTTTGAACTACCTACCTTGTGGCTATCAATCTAATGCTTATCCAACAGTAATGCACTAGGACTATAGATATGCTATGAGCACCACAGAAAAGTGGAGGTTCATCTGAAAGGAGGATATGAAGACATGTTATGGGAGAGGCAGCTTTGATTGATGCAGGGATGCAACAGGGCCCTCAGGGTGGTAGGATCAGTGTGTGAAAATGCATAAGGGTGGCAATGGTTCAGGAATGTCAGGGATCTTTGTCAGGGTTCTTTAGTGAAGCAGAACCAGCAGTGGTCTCTCTCTTTCTATAGCTCGCTGGATGGATGGATAGAGAGGTGGGTGGGTGGGTGGGTGGATATGAGAGAGATTTACTTTAAGGAATTGGTTTACATACTTGAGGGAACTGGGAAGTCCAAAATTCTCAGATCAGACAATAGTCTGGAGACTTCTACAGGCTCACGTCCCAAGATCGATCGACCAGGCCTTATGGAAAAATGTAGAGTCAAGTGAGCAAACAATTTCTGCCAAAATATTCATTTATAATTTGGGGGCAGACCATACCCTTTTGACGCTATTATGGAACAGAAACTCATCTAGTGTTTGGTCAAACCACTGAGAATCATGCCCTAGCCAAGTTGATACCTAAAATCAATCCCCGCAGGCTCCATTTGTGTGCACACAGCATGTGTGGGAGTTCTTTTTGTCTCATTTTTCAATCAATCACCTTTCATTTCCCCTTATGGAGTATCATTTATTCTACACACTCAAATAGCATCCTTCTCCTTCTCATTAAATGCCCCTGAAAGACAACTTACCCACTTTTCCTTTTCTCTGGTTAAAAATTCCAGCAGCATTTTTGTTTTGAGTTTCGCTCATATAAGTCCCTGGTAGAATATCAGAAATACCAGATATCATTTGGGAGAATACTTATCTGCATGTCAATTTTGTATCTCAATTCTCACGGTGAATCATTTGGTTACAAACCTAACTTAATCCTGATCCAAGATGGATTGCTTAGAGATGAATTAGAAAGACAGAAATAAACACA
>NW_006408557.1:5331987-5335561 GCF_000296735.1 Chrysochloris asiatica
ACCAGGACAGTCATTTGTTGTTGTGTTAGGTGCCATCAAGTTGGTACCAACCCATAGCGACCTTATGTACAACAGAACAAAACACTGCCCAATCCTGGGCCAAACTCACTACTGTTGCCACGCTTGAGTCCATCAATGCTGCCACTTGGCCAGTCCATCTCGTTGGGGGTCTTCCTCTTTTTCCTGACCCTCCACCTTACCAAACATGATATCCTTCTCCAGAGACTGGTCCCTCCTGACAATATGTCCGAAGTATGAGAGACGAAGTTTGGCTATCTTGGTTTCCAAGGAGCATCTTGGTGAGGTGCATGAATTTTTCCAGCAACAGATCCTGAGACAAAGACTTAGGCCTAAATATTGTATTTGGGAGACTCTTCTGGATTCACTGTGAGAGTGTGGTTGCAGTAATACCGAGAAGTGGGGAAAGTCAATAAAGGGTATGTTATTGGCTCAGGATTCAGTTGGCTTGCAACTCTATGAGGAATGAAATCTCAGGTCCCACCAAGCCTCCAAACCAAGGGACCTAATTTCATGTGGTGGCTGATTGTACATAAGCAACCTGATTATACATACTACCCCAGTGGGTAGTAATCAACCAACCAACCAAGTTGCCATCAACTTAACTCTGATTCATGGAAATCTAATTTGTGTCAGAGTTAATCTGCTCCATAGTGTTTTCATTTACTGAGTTTTTAGAAGAAGGTCACCAGGCCTTTCTTATGGTATATCTGGGTTAACTTGTACTTCAATTGTTTTGTTAGCAGCCAAGTGTGTTAAACATTTACATCACTCAAGGACTCCCAATGGCAGTAAGCTGGATGTTTGTCTCCCTTTGTTGGGTGAATGCTACCCCAAAGGCAGAAGCTTTCTATTACTTCCTGGGTACACAGTTTTGCAACTGTGCCATCTCTAAAAGCACTACTGAAAGCTCTCAGGAACATGGAAACATTGCTTCAGGTGAACTCAGCTGAGTTGAGGAAATAGAGAGTAAGGTCTTCATATCATCTGCTTCATTAAATACATGCTAATACATACACCTAGAAAGGAAGTTCCTCAACTGCAGCTTTGACTTCTCTGGGTTAGACATTGATCTGTGGTATGGTGGCAAACCACTCACCAACTTTGAGCATCACTTTCCTTATCTGGGAAATGACATCACTGGACTATTTTTAGGCCAAGAAAATCAGACAATAAACCAGGCAATTCTTATAAGAAGAGATTTTGTATCAAGAGGTGGACATACTAGGAGATCTTTTTCTTTTAGATATCCTTTAATATCACTACCATAATAAAGAACTAATTCCATTTATACTTATAAGAGCGATATAGTAAAATATCATCCTCTAGTAATTTAATCCTATAATTATTGGGTAATTAATTTGTTCTGTTGAGAATACACACAACAAAACACTAATTTAACAGGTTCTACATGTATAGTTCAGAGTCCTGGTGTGGTGCTGTGGGTTAATGCGCCAGACTGCAAAGCCATTTGAACTGCATGGTCCTCAGAAACCCTAAACAGGGTCACTATGGGTTGAAACCGACTTGATGGCACTTAACAACAACAACATGTATAGTTCAGTGACACTGATTATATTCTTTGAATAGTACAACCATTTTCACTCCTTCTCTGGATTGGTCTTCCTCCATTCACATAAACTCCTGTGCGCCTTAAGGCTCCTATCATTCCAAGTTACTGTTGTCAATTTGATCCCATATAGATAAGTATTAAAAGACCAGAATACTCAAGGTAGATATTTTTTACTCGTTCAGCTAATCTTTTTTTTTTTTTTTTTTTTTTTTAAATTGTGAGTTGAGTGAAAGTTTCCCTGGCAAATCATTAGTTTTACATTCAGCAAATCCTGTTTTGTTTCATTGCAATGATTACAATCTACTCCCTGTACTCTCATTTACCAGTATTTACGTATTCCCCCAACCCTTTATTTTTAGTGTGAATAGGGTAATAGTTTACATGGGAGAACATCAATTTTACACTCATTGTTTCATTGCAATGTAAGCTAATCTGTTTTTTTGTTTTTGTTTTTTTTTAGGTTTTAAGAAGAAAGACTTCAAAGGATATTTTTGGTATAAGGTTTATAAATTATTTTAGAGTAATCATATTGGTAGTTCATTCAGCTTCTATAGCTCCAGGAAGTCAGAAATTCCTGAGAATTTTAAATTCTGTTCTGCATTTCCTCCTTTTCGATGAGGATTCTTCTAAAGAATCTTTGATCAAAATATTTAGTTACAGTGGTTAGGCACCATCTAGTTCTTCTGGTCTCATGACAAAGGAGACAGTTATTTATGGAAGCAATTAGTCACAGATTCCTTTTTGTCCTCCGTTTCCTGACTTTCATTTTTCCTATATTACTCCAGGTTAATAAAATCAAATTTTGTGCTTGGATGCCCACTTGCAAGATTTTAAGACTCCAAGAACAACATAACCAAAGAAGAGATTGAACAGAAACAATAAACATAATATTAGGTCAAGTCACTGGGATGTCCTATGAAACCATAATCCTAAACCTCCAAACCAAGGGACCTAATTCCATGTGGTGGCTGATTGTACATAAGCAACCTCAACTGGTACTTTTTTTTTTTCTTTTAAATTGCGTCCTTCTCAAAATATGTGTCAACCAGGCTGGGTCATGATTCTTAGTGGTTTGGCAGTTATGACATAGCGTAATCAGTCTCCATGATGTGATCTGATGTGATCAGTCCAGTTCTGACGTAAGGGGGAGGCAACACCCTTAATCCTGCATCACTATTTATTTTAGACATGGAAAGAGAGAGAAGGGAGCAGAGGAAGAAGGCCTTCTTACCATCAAGAAAGACAACCAGGAGTGGAGAATGTTCTTTGAATCCAGGGTCCCTTTGCTGTGAACATCCTAGTCCCAGGGAAAGATTGATGCCAAGATACATGAACAGCTCCAAGGGACACTAAATCCTCAGGTGTTGAAAGGAGGCAAGGACTTTCCCACAGAGCCAACAAAGAAAGAAAGTCTTTCCTAGAGCTGCTTCTCTGCATTTAGACGTCTAGCTTCCTAAATTGTGAGAGAATACTTTCCTGTTTGTTAAAGCCATCCACGTGTGGTATTTCTGTTATAACAACAATGGATAACTAAGACAGAATTTGGTACTGAGATAGTAGGTGCTGTTCTAACTGCTGTTCTAACACATACTGGAAATGTGGAAGCAGTTTTGGAATTGGATAATGAGTAAGCTATAAGTGTTTTAAGGTGCCTAATAGTGAAAGCCAAATTCTGGTGTGGCACTGTGGGTTAATGCTCTAGACTGCAAAGTCAGTTTGAACTGCAATGTCAGCAGTTCAAGCTCACCAGCCATTCCTTGGAAACCCTATACATGGTTGCTATGGGTCAGAACCTACTCAACGGCACATAACAACAACAATAGTAAAAGCCAAATTACTTTCAAGAGATTATTGGTGAAATTATGAACTCATGATCTATGTGACCAGTTCTGATCTGAAGTGAGGAGATTAAAGTAGGATGCAACACAGTATATAGGAAGTTTCCCTGGGGTGAGGCCTGTGTCTTTTATCTTGTTGTTGTTA
>NW_006408557.1:5336089-5342133 GCF_000296735.1 Chrysochloris asiatica
AGGTTGGTGGTTCAAGCTCACCAGCTGCTCCTTGGAAACCCTATACAGGGTTGCTATGGGTCAGAACTGACTCGATGGCACTTAACAACAACTGAGAACCCTCTAGACAGCCTGGTCTAGTTAAGTTGACACAGAACCCTAACCATTAAATTCATCATTGTCAACTGGAAACCTATAAACTATATGCATAATCTCTAAATAAACAAAATTGTAAAGTCATATTTGTGCCTAACAACTAAAACCCATACAAGTGAAAACGCACTGGCCCCATTTACATCTTATATGTCACAAATGAACAAAGTGAAAATATTTCATGCACACATACAAAACAAAACAATATATATTCATTTAAATATCCAAAGGACACATTCTGCAAGCCAGCCTCCTGCCCACAGGCACCCATGGGCTTAGAGTCCATAGCTGTTCTGTCTTTCAATGCCACCATCTTAGCTACTGTGTCTGGTGCCACTGTTTTTCCAGACAGAAGCCCCATGCTCCATTCCTGCTCTTCCTTAATGATGGTCCTGAGATTACCTGTTCCTGAAATGAAAAATAACCACTCCCCTCTTGACAATCACAATTAATCCTACTAACAATTACTCACAGTTCAAATCATAAAATCCTATCAGCATCATTCCCCAACCCCTTTCACCTGACTCATCTGGAAAAGAGGAAAACTAATCAGTGGGGATTCCACTATACCGCCTCCACCTTCATTCTAAAACTATGTGAACCACAAGGTTGGCAGTTCAAACTTACCAGTCACTCTTCAGAAACCCTATACAGATAGGATCCATATGAGTTGGAACCGACTTGACAGCATTCAACAACAACAACAATCCTCTCCTTTACACCCAGAAAAAAGTGTGGTCACAACTGTGATATTTTACAAAGCTGTGAGCAGCTGACTGCATAATGCTTATTAGCGGCGTCCTAGATTTGAAATGATAGCTCCATGGATTTTTTTCCATATCCGTGTCTTCTATTGGCAAAGGATACAGTTGTATAAATCTCTAGCCACTAAATTCTGCCCTGCCATTCTCCAGGCTGTTCATTTATTATTAATTGCAATCATTATTTATGTCGAACTGGAGAATTTGATGTCAAGATTGAGTCCTTGCTGGAACATAAAACAGAACTAGGATCAGCTCAGTGGCTGAGAACAAGAGGGATCAGGGCTCCTTTTACCCTTCACACCACCTGGCTCCTCCAGGGTAGAGGTGAATGACAGGAGATACATATCAGTACAGACAGAAGGCTGAAAGAAATAGCCTTTCTTTCATGAACATTTGTGTTTCAACAGTTTCATTTTGAAGCAGGGTAAGCAACCAAGGTGTCAGAGGAGCAATGCATTCTGAAATTTTATGGTTGGAAGAGCAGATTGTTTTCAACTGATAATTAACAAGTGTTTACTACATGCTAGGTATAGGGAACAAAATGCACAAAATAGACACAGTCCCTGCTTTCCTTGAATTTATATTCCTATTGAGTTCAAGGACAAAACTGAAATTAGAACAGGAGTCCAGGTGTTGTTATACGGGAGTGTGGTAGAGTGAGGTGGCCAGGAGGCAGAAGTGGAATAAGATGAAAGACAATTAATTACTCAAGAGTAAGACCAGCATAAACATCTGTGCACATGGAGAATCATTTCATCTCAGCATGTGTTCTAGTCTCTGATTTTTGTTCTGATTCACTCTCGGAAGATGAACTCGAGAGGAAACACCAATATTGATGGAGTATTATCTCAGTTGTTACTTACCTAACATGAATATTGATTTTCTATGTGCCAGGCATTATTCTGAGTATTTTATACACATTTAGTTAGCATTGCAAACTCTAATTAGATATTACTTTTCTCATTTTGTGGATAAAAGTGAGGCACTAAAAGTTATCTTGCTAAGTTATACTGTTGGTAGGCAGTCTGTAGAACTTGTCAGAGCTATCCTCTCAGCCATGTTGTGCTTTGTTTGGAAGATGCTACAGTCCCACCCCCTTTCCTCTTCTGATATCAAATTATCATTCACTCACCTGAAAAGAATTGATTAAATGCTGACTACTTTCCTAGTGCTAAGAATACAGGGACAGATGAGTGGTTGCTAGGGACTGGGGTGAGGGGGGACCGGGAGGGAGTAATTGCATTATGCATATGGATTTTCTCTTAGAAATGTTTTGGAACTGGATAAAAGTGGTGGTTGCATAACATTGTGAATGTACTAAATGCTGCTGAATAGTTCACTAAAATGTTTAGTTTATGGTAAGTGAATTTCATCTAAGAAGACGAGGGGCAGAGATTTGTATCCACTTTATTATCATGCAGTGGGGGAAGGACTTTCACAGAATCTTGCACATATCTTGTATTTTCCTTTGGGGAGGCAGTGGGGCCAGAGATGTATTCAGTCTCAGTGGCCAGGAAAGCTTTCACTGAGGCTTTCTATTTAAACTAAACCTTAACAAAGATTACAAACCCAGGAATATATGGCAGTCAGAATAATAATACAAATTAATAGAGTTGTCAGAAGAAAGGTACTAAGGACTGGTGAAGTGCCCAAGCCTCTCCCAGTCATATACAAAATTAAAAATTTTGAATATTGTGTTGGTAAAAAAGAAAGAACTTGTCACTTGGTTATGCACATTAGTTGAATTACATAGCTTTTCATGCCTGACTTTAAAGGAGTAGGATTTTAACGGGAAGCAATATTGTTTGGGTGAGTGTCTAGGTTTCAGTTCCTCCACAGCCTGAGATGAGGATTTGATAAGGCAAGTGGTTTATTTGGAAGGTAAAGGAAGCACACCAGGAAGGGAGGGAGGGAGAGAGACAAGGACCGTTAGAAGCTCAAACAAGTTGTGTTATCATACTTCACTCCCTTGTAGGTAACTTGTAAAAATTAAGGTGCCTGTATAAAATGCACATCTCAGCATTATCCTAATGAAAGGATAAGTGAGCTGGGGTATTTAAAATACTGATTTCCATCAGACATGATTCAAGAGTTCTCCCAGGACAGAGAACTCTGTAAGGCAGAGGACTATCTTGGATGAAGAAAGATAGACTCTAGTTAGACAGGAATTGTAAAGATGAAGGGATATTGGCCACATACACAGAGGATCTGCTACAGTGGGCATCCTTTTCTTCAAGGAACTAGAAGCAACCAAGCAAAAGAGCTTATGGCTGTTAGAAGTATATACCAGGAATCCAGAGCACCTTAAGGAGGATAAACCATCAGGAGTGTAAACCAATTAGATGCTGTTAGCGCTGAAGGAGCTCTGGTAGAGTAGTGGTTACGAATCGGGCTGCGAACCACAAGGTCAGCAGTTCGAAACTACCAGCTGTTCCACGGCACATAACAACAACAACAACAAGCGCTGAATCTTGATGAGAGCTGATGCATAGCTACAGTGCTTGTTGATACTACAGAACCCAGCTGTGACTGGTAGTACCCTAATAAGCCTGCTCCTAGACTTCCTATCTCCTCTGGTAGCGTAGTGGTTACGAATCGGGCTGCGAACCTTAAGGTCAGCGGTTCGAAACTACCAGCCGCTCCGCGGGAGAAAGATGAGGCTTTCTACTCCCGTAAGGATTTACACCCTCGGAAACCCTGTACAGGGTCGCTATGGGTCGGAACCGACTCGACGGCACTTAACAACAACAACAAGGCTTCCTTGAGTTTTCCTATTATCTGAGTTTAGTTCTGCAATCTTCTCTTTGATTACGAAGACTTCTTGATATCCTTCCACTAAAATTACGCACCTAAAAATAGCCAAAGTTCATTTCTATGTCTCAACTCCATTGATACAGGTATGGGATGGATCACCCTATTTTAGGAAAAAAGTTTACACTTAGTTTGAGGTATCAAGGTATAAATAAAGACGTTACTGAGAATGTAATATAAACACAATACAAATAAACAACAACCAAACCTATTGCCATTAAGTGAATTTCAACTCAGGAGAGAACTGTCTCATAGGGTTTCCTAGGCTGTAATTTTTATGGCACATCTTTCCGCACACAGGCCTCTGCCCAAGAGGGATTGGAGAGTTCAAACTGCCAACTTTTGGTTACTAGCCCAGTGCCTAACCACTATAATACCAGGGTCCTTGAGAAGGATTGACAAAGGAAAGAAGCTCACCATGCATAAATCTAGAATATCACCTGAGAATTCTTAGATAAAGGACTTTAGCTCTCAAGAAGTTGTCAGGAGTACCAAGGAAAGAATTACCTTTTATCAAGATTTCTCATGCCAAAATGCTACCCCTTGCCAGCCCATCAAAAACAACAAAAATCTGCTCTTTGTTTCCCAGGGATGACCATGAAGAAGTATGGGCCTATCTCATTACTGTTGCTGTTAAGTGCTCTTTTGTCAGTTCTGACCCATAGAGACCCTATATAAGTTTTCCAAGGAGCTACTGGTGAGTTTGAACTACTGACCTTGTGGTTCAAGCCAACTTTACAGTTCAGTGCATTAACCCTCAGTGCTATACCAGAACTCCATAGGGTCATCTTACCCACCCACAATATCCCCAGATACCTAACAGAAAAAAATCTATACAATTTGGACTGCTGGCATTTTAGCTTGTTGTTTTGTTTTTAAGTGCTGTTTTTAATTCATAATGACTTTGTATAGAGTTTCCAGGGTGTTGGATTTCAGGATACATATTACACATGGATAATTTGATTAGAAACTGCAGTGAATTTCTCTGGCATGAAAAAAAGATATGTGCTTGTAAACTGAGAACACTAGATCTGGAAAAAAGTGAGGGTTGAAGTTTTAGTTCTCCTACCAAGTAGACTTTTGGTGGTGGTATTGCTAAGTGCTGTCCAGTCAGATCAGACACATAGCAACCCTGCATAGGATTTCCGAAGAGCAGTTGGTAGGTTTAACTGCCAACCTTGTGGTTAGCAGTCCAGCGCTTATCCTATAGCACCACATCGGAACTCCATAGTTGAGGAAAATCACAGCATCTCTCAGGACTTGATAAATCTGGAGGAGAATCAGCTCAGGGATGTTGGGCCATTTCAGTCTATTCTTCCCTCAATATGTAATAAATTCCACCCTTCTTTCTACTTGTGCTGTATTAACAAGCTTATAGGTCTAAGAATCACTGTAGCAAATTTCTAGGAAATTTGTTGAGAGAATAATACAGATAAAGAACTCTGAAATATGTTGGGATAAGACTAGAGTGTTTTATAAACTTCCTTCTATTTTCTCATTGGAGTTTATAGACTGATGTCAAGTTCTGCCAAGGTTGGAACCTATGTGAAAAGACTGTACAAAGTAAGAGGCCCAGTAAAATAAAAGGTGATCCCAGAAACACCAGTAGGGAACTAAGGAAGAGATACAAGGGAAGGAGAGGAAAGAAAAAAAGAAAAAAACAAAACACCATAGTAAGTATGTATTTCTATCATTTACAAATCTGATTTAGAAGTAGTACAGATAGAGTTCTCCTTAGAAGTGAGTATGGTGAGACTTGAGCTTGATTACTTCGGACATGTAACCAGGAGGGACCAATCCCTGGAGAAAGGTACTGCACTTCCTTAAGTACAGGTTCAGCAAAAAAGAGGAAGGCCTTCAGCGAGATGGGTGACATGATAGCTATAACAATGGTAATAACAATTGTGAGAACGGTGCAGGGCCAGGCAATTTTCATTCTATTATACCTCCGGTTGCTATAAATTGGAACAGTTTAGATGGAATAAATACACAGAATCACTGTACAAAAAGGGTTTGGTGGCGTTCAACCACGGGAGGTAACGTATGATCAGGAGTTTTGGTGTGGCCCTGTGGGCTGATGCATCAGACTGCAAAGTCGTTTGAACTGCAAGGTTAGTCGTTCAAGCTCACCATCTGGTTCTTGGAAACCCTTTACAGGGTTGCTATGGGTTGAAATCGACTTGACAGCACTTAACAGCAATAACATACGATCAAGAACCAATTACAATGAAGGAAGAAATCCAAGCTGCACTAAAGGTACTGGTGACAAATAAGCTTTCAAGAATTGACTGAATGTCAATTGAGATATTGGTATCCAACAAAATAACACAATGCTGA
>NW_006408557.1:5343283-5345107 GCF_000296735.1 Chrysochloris asiatica
AAAAAGTCAACTGATTGTAAATATTAACTGACATCTATAAAATAGCTTCACAGACATACCTAGACTAGTGTGAAATACTTCACAGGTCTGATTACATTTTTAAACAATGTTTGTGCTGTTTCTAGAGTTCCAGATGGTTAGAGTGGGTTGATTGTGATTTGGGAGGCCCATGAAAAGGCCACTCCAGGAATTTTGCAACACTTTAAAAGTAGACAGGGGGAAGTAACAGGAACAGAAGTGAGGGAAGTGAATGCAATGGGGAGATCTTAAGGAATAAACCAAATAGGATTTGATGAGTTCATGAATGTATAGAAAGAGGGGAAAGAAATGTCTGTACCATACTCAGAGTACATACGGAACCATGAATTCACTTAAGGCTTACTCCTGGAAGTAGATACTGATAGTTTTTTCTTTTTTTTTGATGAGTGAAGAGACAAAGGCTTATAGAGGTTAGCAAATGTGCCCAAAGATAAACAGCTAACAAGTTGCAAAGCAGGAAGGTAAGAGAAGGATATTAAAATCTGCCTTTAATCTATCACTTCCTATATGGCATTTTCTTTTTTCCCTATCTGCTCTATCACGCTCTGTCCCGTCCTAGCCTCCCATATGATAACTTTGTGTATCCCTTGTGCTTTCTCTACAATTAAGTCTTTCCTCCACTATCTAGGTGTTATCCTGTGGGATATCTTCCCTGTGCAGAGTGCCAATCAATTAAACAATCAGTAAAACTAATTTGCTCTAATGGAGGTGAGATTCAACTATCTTAACAAAGGTCCTTCTCAATACTACCTTTCTGCAAAGTTATAGGAACAGGACTAACACTTTTGGTGAGCTGTGACCCCTACTAAAATTCCCACAGGGCATTTCAGCTCTCAAGTCTGAAGTCATAATTCCATTCTGAATATAGGGTCCAGAGTCACATCAGACTACCCATGTCAGGTTCATGAAGAAGTAGAACGTGGATGTTGTTGTTAAGTACTGCTGAGTCATAGTGATCTTGTATAGCATTTCTGGCTTCGAGCGGCAGTGAGGTCTCCCAGCGGCAGCGAGGTCTTCCAGTGGCAGCGAGAGCCGTAGTCCTGGTGTGGTACTGTGGGTTGATGCACCAGACTCCAAGGCCGTTTTAACTGCAGGGAGCAGAGGGCCTCATCTCTCTCCCGCAGAGGGCCTGGTGGAAGCGAGCTGCTGACCACGGGGTTCACAGCCAGATTCTTAACCACTACACTGCCGGGCCTTGCACCTTCAAGATGGCGGATCGGGTGGACATATGGTGAGGAGCTCCGTCAAGGACAACACGGAATACTGGGCCAGGAGGGCTCACGAGATAGTGCTGGAACTCTGAAACAAATATAAAGGTATGTTTGGAGGATTGGAGGATCAGAGGGTTTGAAGCTGGGGAATTTGCAGGAGAATCCAGAAATCCATTGTTTTCTGGATCAGGACAATCAGCTGTTCTGGAGCCGCCATCTTGGGAGACAATATCTTGATTGTATCAGGATTGATAGTATCAGGAGAGAACATCTTATCTTGAATGTATCTTGATAATATCAGGATTGTATCAAGATTGACATAGAAATTTAAAGTGACAGTATTGACATAAAACCAAACGGCCACCACTCGTCTGTCGTACTGTGGTGGATTGAGTTTCTGTGATTCTGAGGGCTCTGCCACTGGTATTTTAAATAACCAGCAGAGTCACCCATGATGGACAGGTTTCAGATGAGCTTCCAGACAAAGACAGACTAGGAAGAAAGAGTGACAAACTACTTCCAAATTGCTAGTCATTGAAAACTCTGTGAATAGCAGAGAAACATTGCCAGATAC
>NW_006408557.1:5347994-5354442 GCF_000296735.1 Chrysochloris asiatica
GACTCGATGGCACCTGACAACAACTACATAGCATTTCTGAGGAGTGGCTGGTGAGTTTGAATCTTGCAGTTCAACCAACTTTTGGTCTGGTGCTTATCCTACAGTACAAGTCTGACATCTTCTTTCTTTCTTTTCAAACTTTAATGGTTCTCTCGGTGTGGCGCTGTGGGTTAATGCACCAGACTGCAAAGCCATTTGAACTGTGAGGGCGGCAGTGCAGTTCAACTTCACTAGCTGCTTCTCCAAAACCCTATACAGCATCGTTACGGGTCGGAACTGACTCAATGACACTTAACAGCTACTCTGGAAAGGTACATTGACTGACCTGATATCTTCTAGATGCTGATGACTGACTTTGCTGATGAATCAACATGGAATACTAAATAGAATTTGGGCATCAAAGGAATACTTAAAACAAAATTCATTTTCAAAAATCATTCTTTATTTTATAAAAAAAAATAGTGGTTATTCTAATATTCAACTTATTCCCATGTTGTAATCATGAAAGGTTTTTGTTATTTTTGGTAAATTCAAAAAACTGAGAATCATAAGAAATAAAATGGAAAGGAGGTCATTGGTTAAATTAAAGGCAGATGTCTCCAGATGATCTGGTCTTATTCTTCTGTCAACTTAGCTAGTACCACAATTATGAGGGGGCTTCAAAAAGTTCATGAAAAATGGAATTAAAAGATAATGATTTTTTTCCCCCAGGAGTTTTTGGAAGCCCCCTTGTAGTTGGCAAATATTGGTTTGCTGCCACTCCAACATTCCTTGGTTGATAACTGAAAGATTGGTAGTTTGAGTCCAAAGGCACCTAGAAATAATTTTTTTGTGTGTGTGGACATTTGTCTTTAACTGAAGCAAGATGCAGGACTGTGGTAGGGGAAATTTATACTTCATCCTGTTTCATCAGATGAGTTAAATCTGCTCAGCATCACTACTTCCAATTTGATGGAAAATATATGAAACGGCAATGATCAGGTTGCTGTGCACAACAGCTGCCTCCATTGCCAGGTATGCAGCTCTCAGAGCTCAGAAGCAGGTGCTGTAGGATGGAAACTTCATTTGACTGCTTGTTTTTGAGTGTATAGGTTTCCTGTTTGCTTTGACTTCTTTGCCTTCTATGATTGGCTAACTGTCAGGGGATAAAGAAAAACATTCCTAATAAAGCCCTTTTCATGTATAATCCTCTGAATAGTTGGGAAATGATGTTTGCAAAGACACCCAACAGCAGTCTCCTGTAGAGGATATATTTTGTGTCAAAAGCCTATTCTGATTGAGAGCATTGAACAAAACTGAAAGATTTCTGCCATCCCAGTTCTCCAAAGCTTGCAAATTGTATTTTGCAAAAATTCTCAGATGTTTGGATAAAAAATCTCTAAATGTGAACAATCTTGATCTTGGTACTGGTTTTGGTTCTAAGAAATAGAAATTGTTATTCTAGGGTCCTGAAAAATTCTTCTCTCTTTCTCTGAAAAACAAAGCAAAGAGAAATGAATACATATTTTAGTTAGGAGCACATTTCAGGCTTTAGGATAAGCTTGGAAATAAAAAGAAACACAAATTAGATGAGGACATCCTGTTGTTGTTGTTGTTGTTGTTGTTGTTAGGTGCCGTCAAGTTGGTACCAATTCATAGCAACCCTATGCACAACAGAATGAAACACTACCCGATCCTGGACCAGCCTCACAATTATTGCCATGCTTGAGCCCATTGATGCTGCCACTTTGTCAATCCATCTCACAGGGGGTCTTCCTCTTTTTCTCTGACCCTCCACCTTACCAAACATGATATCTGTCTCCAATGACTGGTCCCTCCTGACAATATGTCTAAAGTATGAGAGACGAAATTCGGCCATCCCAGCCTCCAAGGAGCACTCTGGCTGCACTTCCTCCAACACAGATTTATTTGTTCTTTTGGCAGCCCATGGTATTTTCAATATTTTCCTCCAACATCATACTCAAAAGCAGCAATTCTTCTATGTTCTTTCTTATTCACTGTCCAGCTTTCACATGCATATGAAGTTTTTGAACATACCATGGCTTGGGTCAGGCGCACCTTAGTCTTCATGCTGACATCTTTGTTCTTCAACAATTTAAAAAGGTCTTGTGCAGCAGATTTGCCTACTGCAAAACGTTGTTTGACTTCTTGATGGCTGTTTCCATGAGTGTTGATGGTTGATCCAAGAAGAGTTAAGTCCTTGACAACTTCAATCTTTTCTCCGTTGATAAGAATGTTGTTTATTGGTCTGGTGGTGAGGATTTTTGTTTTCTTTACATTGAGATGCAATCCATAATGAAGGCTGTAGTCTTTGATCTTCATCAATATTTTAAGATCTCTTCACTTTTAGCAAAAAAGGTTGTATCATCTGCATATCACAGGTTGTTAATGAGTCTTCCTCCAATCCTGATGCCACGATTTTCTTCATATCATCCAGCTTCTTGGATTATTTGCTCAGCATACAGATTAATAAATTTGGTGAAAGAATACAACCCTGCCACACTTTTCTTAATTTTAAACCATTCAGTGTTCCATGTTCTGTTTGAACAACTGCCTCTATGACTAGGTTCCTCATGAGCACAATTAAGTGTTCTGGAATACCCATTCTTTTCAATGTTATCCATTTTGTTATGATCCACACAAATTCCTTTGCATAATCAATAAAGCACAAGTATTCATTTTTCTTATATTGTCTGTTTTTAGCCAATATCCCTAGTTTCATGTACTCTTCTGAATCCGACTTGGATTTCTGGCAGTTCCCTCTCAGTGTACTGCTGCAACCATTTTTAAAATTAGCTTCAGCAAGATTTTACTTGTATGTGATATTAACGATATTGTTAGGTGATTTCCGTATCCCATTAGATCACATTTCTTTGAAATGGGCACAAATATGGATATTTTCCCATTAAATGGCTAGATTGCTGTCTTTCAAATTTCTTGGCATAGATGAGTGAATGCCTCCAGAGCTATATCAGTTTGTTGAAACATTTTACTTAATATTCTATCAATTCCTAGTGCCTCATTTTTCATTCATTCCTTCAAAGTAGGTTGGAATTTTCTTTAATACTACCATCAATTCTTGGTCATATGCTACCACTTGAAACGGTTGAACATTGACCAAGTCTTGTTGGTACAGTGACTCTGAGTATTCCTTTCATCTTCTTTTGACATATAGGAACTCTTCATTTGAAATTCTATAACTCACCTGCCAGTTTGTCATTCTGTGGTGGCTTGTATGATGTTGGAAACTATGCCATGATTATGTCAAATATCAGCAGAGTCACCAATGGTGAGTGTGTTTCCATGGAGCTTCCAGACTTAGAATAACTTGGGAAAAAGTCCTGGTAATTTACGTCTAAAAATTAGCTACTAAAAGCCACATGGATCATAATAGAATATTGCTCAAAATAGCCCTAAAAGATTAACATTCTGGGTTCGAAGGTAATAAAAATACACAGTGACTGAAACAACGAACTTTAGCAACAATCGTGCTTAGAAATCATGAAGATGGCATGGGAGCGGGCACCATTGTGTTGTATTGTACATGAGTTCACCATGAGTCATAGGCAACTCAAAGGCAACTAGCAATAATAAGTTGAAATTGATCTTTAATGCTGATAAGTTATACTTTTTATAATTCATGAGATAGGGCCTACTGATATTCCTCTTGGGATCTTTATTAATTTCTTGTTAAATGCCGTTGAGTCAATGATCCTTTATATAGTTTCTAAAACTGTAAATCTTACGGGAGCAGAGAGCGTCTTTTTTCTTCTACAAAGTGACTAGTAGATTTCAACTGCTGACCTTGTGATTATCATAGTAGATATCTAAATTTCAGGAAGGAGACATGAGAGAGTCTTCTAAAACCTGGATCAGTTCTTCACAAACCATCATCTGCACATAAATCCCCTGGAGAACTTGTTGAATGCAGATTCTGATTCTGTATGCCTGGGATGGAACCTGAGATGCTGCATTTCTAACCAGCTATTAGGGAATGCCACTGCTACAGATCCACAGACCATACCTTGAGTTGTAAACAATAGATGGTTTGTTTGCATTTTGTGGGTCAGTGGCCTTTGGCCCTTTCTAAAAAAACCTGACAAATGCCAGGTAAGATAAAACTGTACTATTTCAAATTCGCTTTTAAGATGCAATAGCTTTATTCATTCTCTTTACATAAGCAACTGGAAATAATTCAGATATGTGGTTATAACTGAAAGAAACAAAGACCATATGTCACCACTACTACGAGTATAATGTTGGTCAGTGCTTCTCAACCCTCAGCCAACATCATAGTTACCTGAAAACCTTTTACAGACTACAGAAACTGAGAACCCATCTCTCAGATTCCTTTTTTAATTGATTGAAGATTAAATCCAGGCAATTTGTCCTATAAATTGTAGCATACCCAAGCAATGTAGAATATCTAGTATTTTTTCTCTTAACCACTCGGCATTATATCCTGTATTCCTTACTAGGCAATAGCCCGTTGTTTGGTAGACCCTAGCTAAAAAAATCAAACATTGTTAACCCATGTCATTGTTGTGAGCTCCCATTAAGTTGACACTGACTCATGGTGACCTTGTGTACAACAGAACAAATGTTGTTGGGCCCACATCCATGCTTGAGCTCATTGTTGCAATTAGTTTGTCCCTCCATCTCATCAAGGGTCTTTCACATTTTATTTCCTGTGCTTCACCAAACACAACGTCATCCTCTAGGAACTGATCCCCCCCCCACCCCATGATATGTTCAAAACAAGTGACTCAGTTCTATCAGTTTATGTAGCTTTCCATTCCACTTCATATAAACTTAATGTTGTTTCTACTTGAGTTCAAAATGGAGTGTGCCTTAAAATCATCTGTGTTATTTGTGTTCTGACCTTCAGTAACTTGAAGGGGAGGTGTGGGTAGAAAACACAGAGAATTATAATGGTTTGAAAAGCCTGCAGTTGCATTTTACTAATTATGTTAATTTGAAAATGGTAGAAGATCTAGAAATAAGCAAATAACTTCGGCATAGCTGGTAGAACAGCAATGTCTGATTAAAATAGATCTCTGAGGATGAGTCAACAATTATCCATACTGCTGTTATATTAAAATGATTGATGATAACATTGAGTGTGTACATGAAATGATTCTGTCGAATAGACGAGTGACAGCAGATTGTGTGGCAAATCATTTACAACTCAACCATGGTTCTGTCTAGGAAATAATACACAACAGACTTGGGTTTTGAAAAATTTGTGTGAGATGGGTACTGAAACAATTCATAGAAGAGCATAAATAGAAGTTGCTGTTGGGATATCTGAAAACAACATTTGGACTGACACTCAAAGGCAGGTAAGTTTCTTTTAAAAAAATGTTACTGGTGACAATGCAAGAATTCATCACTACAAGCCTGAGAGTAAATTGTAGAGTATGGAATAGACCGAGGAAAGTTCAAAAGCAAACCATCAGCTGGGAAATCTATGCTTAGTTTTCTGGGATTCTCAAGGGTCAGTATTGGAGCACTATCAACAGAGTTTATTACAGTGAGATGCTCATTGAAGAGCTGAAGCCTAAACTTCAGATTAAATGCAGAGGACTGCTATCTGTGTGTATTAGAGAAAGGACCAAATAAAAGGGAATCTTTGGAGGAGAAGCTTAAGGGACGCTGGACATAGTTCAGGTCTGGGATTAGGTCCAGTTCCTACAGAAAACTTCCTGACTGGGTATGATGCATTGCCTGTAGAGGCACTATCTGACCAGACTCAGATACTATCCTTTGACCTCGTGGTACTAATGTTTCTGAGGTTCAACCTCATTGTCTCAATTCCTGATACAGTTCAAACCACACATAAGCAGAACTACATGTGAAAAAAACCTAGGCATGCAAAAGAATAGGTTATGCATATTCTTGATTCCTTAGTTGTGTGGGCAATAACTTACAAGAATATATGAAAACAGTGAGAAGAGGTACATTACTCAGAATTAAATGGTTATTACAAACATATAGGCTCCCTCTTTTATTTTTATAACAGAACAGTAACCTAGAAGGGTAGATGGATGAACACCTGAACTACTGTGTAAGTTAATTTGTGAAATGGTTCTTTTCTCTGACTCCAACAGGAAATATGTACATACTTTTAGACAGTAAGAAATTTTAAAACAATGATTTAGCTCAAATAATGAATTGTTGTTGTTGTTAAGTGCTAGCAAGTCAATTCTGACTCATAGTGACCCTGTATAGGTTTTCTCTGTGAGGCTAGGAAATATAGAGGTAGATGTTTTTTGACAAAAGGAGGAGAGTGATTTTGCAGCCCTGGAGTGGAGGTCCCTGGGACCATCAAGTGAGAAGAATGGAGAGTGGGACCCTACCCAGAGAAGCAGTGACACAGAGACAATGATGTAGACAGATGGAGCAGCTGGGGATAATGGAGTCAGGAAGAGAGAAGGGCTGTGTGCTG
>NW_006408557.1:5354577-5366002 GCF_000296735.1 Chrysochloris asiatica
GATGAGTGTAAAGCTGATGTTTTTCCATGTAAACCTCACAATAAAACACAGGTAAATATCTTTCTCGTGTTTACTACTTTCAGCCAAGATCTATCTGACATCAGCAATAATAACTTTCTTCTAATGTCTCTTCTGAAGCTGGCACGAATTCCTGGCAGTTCCCTGTCAATATACTGCTGCAACTTCTTTTTAATTATCTTCAGCAACATTTTATTTACATATGATATTCATGATATGATTTGATAATTTCCATATTCTGATGGATCACCTTTCTTTGGAATGGGCACAAATATGGATATCATCCAGTAAGTTGGCCAGGTAGCTGTCTTCCAAATTTCTTGGCATTGCAACTAAGCACCTCCAACATTGTATCCATTTGTTTAAACACTTCAATTGGTATTCTGTTAATTCCTGGAGCCTTGTTTTTCGCCAATGCATTCCTTTAATACTATCATTTCTTGATCATGTAATACCTCCTGAAGTGATTGAACATCAATCAATTCATTTTGGTACGGTAACTATATATTCCTATTCCTTACATCTTTTGATATTTCCTGTATTGCTCAATATTTTTCCTGTAGAATCCTTCAATATTGCAAATCAAGGCTTGAATTTTATCTTTAGTTCTTTCTGCTTGAGAAATGCTGAGCATAGTTTTCTGTTTTAATTTTCTAATTGTAGGACTTTGCATATTTCATTATACTTTGTCTTCTTGAGCTGCCCTTTGAAATCTTCCATGCAGTTCTTTTACTTCATTTTTTTTTTTTTCCTTCATTTTAGCTGCTCTACTTTGTAGAACAAGTTTCAGAAGTTCTTTTGACATCCATTTTGGTATTTGCATTCATTATTGCCTTTTTAAACATCTTTTGCTTTCCTCATGTGTGGTGTCCTTGTTTCATCCTGTAACTTCTCTGATGTTCAATACTTCAAATTATATTTTGAGATGGTTTCTTAACTGAGGTGGAATATACTCAATGTCATATTATCATTGTTTTTCAACTTGAACTTGAACTTGCATGTGACTAATTGGTGGTCTGTTTCATAGTTGGGCTCTGGCTTTTTTCTGACTGGTGATTTTGAGAATCTTAATCAGATGCAGTCTACTTAATTCCTGTGTGTTCCATCTGGCACAGTCCACATGATTAGTTGTCATTTATGTTATTATAAAAAGATATTTGCAATGAACAAGTTGTTGGTCTTGCAAAATTTTGTCATGCAATATCTGGCATCATTTCTATCACCAAGGCTATATTTTCCAAATACTCATCCATCTTGTTTGTTTCTAATTTTCGTGATCACGTCAAGTCATCAATATTTGCCAATGATTTTTGACTGTATATTTAATTAATTTAAATTTGTAGAAATTGGCTAAAATCTTCAGTTTCTTCATTCTTGGCTTTAGTGGTTAGCATATCCATTTGAACATTATTCTTACAAACTGATCTTACATATATGTGGATATTACCTTATCAATGGTCACATTATATGAGGGGCTTCAAACATTCATAGAAACATTCATTTATCTTTTAGCTCAGTTTTCCAAGAAATTTTATATGTAACATATTTCAGAACATCTTAAAATGTTCTTTTTGACATTAAATGTGATGTCATTCCTATTCATAATGGCCAAGACTAGTCCATTTCAATTACTTATGCCTAGGGCATACATTCCATTTCATTTTTGATAACTTCAAATTTTTCAAGATTCATACTCTTTACCCTCCATGTTCAGATTATTAATGGATGTTTGTAGTCATTGCTTCTCATTTTGAGATATGCCACAGTAACAAATGTGGTCCTGAAAGTTTTACTCTCCTCACATCATTATGCTCAACTCTACTTTGATAAGGGAGCTCTTCTCCATTTGTTCTTTAAATGCTTTCCAACCTGAGGCACTCATTTTCTGGCACTATACCAGACAGTGATTCACTGTTATTCATAAGGTTTTCACTGGCTAATTTTTTCAGAAGTAGGCTGTCAAATCCTTTTTCCTAGTCGGTCTTAGTCTGAAAGATCTGCTAAAATCTGTCTAGCTTGATGACACTGCTGGTATTTGAAGTAATGGTGGCATAGCTTCCAGCATCATAGCGATGTTCAAGCCAACATAGTTAAGCAAACTGACAGACAAGTGGTGGAATGACTGGGTTTGACAACACAAATGAGGTGCTTATGCCTCACAAAGGGGATTGGTAGCTTGTTAATAATGCTAATAAGGTACATGGAACCTTTGTGGAGGTTTTGCTATTGTTAAGTGCTGTCGAGTCAATTCCAACCCATAGCGACCCTCTAGTGGGTTTCCAAGGAGCGATGGTGAGCTTGAACCACCAACCTTGCAGTTCAAACCGACTTTGCAGTCTAGTGCATTAACTAACACACAGCACCACACAGGACTGTGCAAATAAGGTATATACAATCCTAAAAATGGCATTGGTCAATTTTGCCATCCCACTAAGCTTAAAGGAAGACAGACAGAGACAGAGACAGAGAAGCTGTAACATGGAAGACAGTGAGAAATGGTGGCACACCAGTAGCAATAATGATAGCAGCATAAGATGGCAAGAACCAGGATGGCTAATGTAGGGCTAACTAACCTAGAGAGCTAAGAGCTATCTCACTTGCTTAAGAAGGAACCGAGCAAGACCTGATTGCTGCAATGCCCCACTAAGACCCTGAGATAAAGAACAAGAAGGTGTCTTGATAAGGAACTGTATTCTAAATTGTTCTTGTTACTTCCAAGTTGCTCTGCATCCCAAGTTGTACCCTTCTACGCTATGGGTAGGAACTGACTCAATGGCACTTAACAAGAAAACAACACTTCCCTAATAAACCACTAAACTGTCAGTACAATTCATGAATTCTGAGACACTGCAGCAAATCACAGAACCCAAAGAGAGGAAGGAAAATACTGAGGAAAGTGGAAGAAGTTGATGTTAGAGAAGATGGAGTGGTACTGCAGTTTGGAAAAGTTGGATATTTTGGACATCTTTTTTTTTTTTTTTTCATGGCAAGATTCCTTTTTTTTTTTTCAAGTTTTTATTATGAACTGAGTGATAGTTTACATGGGAGAATGTCAACTTTACACTATTGTCTATTGCAATAATTACAATCTCCTCCATGTATCAACATTCAGCAGTATTTGCTGTGGGGTGGGGATGAACACAGAAACACTGAGGAATATATAATAATTTAAACAACCAAAGGTCACATTCTGCAAGCCTGCTACCTGGCCACCAGCACCCAGTCCCTCTCTTTCCATGAGTCCAGAGTCCTCAGCTGCTCCTACTCTCCATGTCCTCATCTCTGCCTCCATCTTTGGTGTCGCTGCTTCTCTGGATAGGGTCCCACACTCTGCTTGTGTTCGTCTCTCTTGACGGCCCTAAGGTCCTCTGTTTCTGTACGATAAGATTAACTACTCCCTCATTTTTGTTACAAAACATCTACCTTTACATTTGTGACAGTCACAATTAGTCATGATAGCAATTTATCACTATTGAATAATAAGAATCTTATCCCCATCTCTAGACAAGTGGAAACTATTCAGTGGGGACCCTCCACACACACACACACACTCTTAAGCTAAACTCCCTCTTGAAAACTTGTAAGGTAGTCACTTCGTGCCTTTATCACCCTCTCATTTTAGGTAGCCCATGCCTAAGTTGCCCATCCCTATCTACCCTGTATACACAGGGGATAGAATTGATACTTGATGTGAAGACTCCTTCCCTCTCAGTTTATATTTTGAGCTACTACATCCATAAGTATAGGTCAAGTTCATCAAATTGTAGCAATTACACATGTTTCCTTTATATGAAATTGTTTATTTTTTTTTTATCTTCTTCTAGTTAAGTTCTGATTATCAAGCCATTGAGGCTAGGCCAAATGGGCACTATCTGCAAGTCTGGGTGTTCTTGTGCATCTCCCCTTACTTCTTATCAGCTGGATGCTTCATTCTCAGCTCTAGCCCTCTGTGGCTATGTCCTTGTCCATGAGCTTAGGCGTCGCCATGTCTCACCACACTTTGGACCAACCAGCTCTTCCTTTTCTCACTCTCATCTCCAGGTCAACGGGAGTCTATGGAACGTGGTTGGACTCAGTCCATTTCTTCATTGCTGTCCTTCCCTCTCTTCCACTCAGCAGCAGACCAATGTGATAGCCAGCAAACTTACATGCCTGCTCATGTGTTCTCTTTGAATTTCAGTCTTGGAAGGAAGTTTGTCCTGAAGGAACTTGATTGCTTGCCTTGATGGTTCCTAGGCACACAACTTGCTTGTTCTTGTAGTAGCCAACCATACTGCCATTTTTGTTTTGGATTTTTCATGCTGATCTTTCTTTGAAAATGTCTTCCAGTAAAAAATGTAGGGAACAAGATCACCAATGATAGATTCAAGAATTGGGCACATCCTATTCTGAGTATGTGTGTTTGCAATTATCCACAATGGACCACCAAGTGGGTGAGCATGGGTGCTAGGAATCCAGACAGAGACCTCAACCTGGATAATGAAGAGCAGGCATTATTTGAGGCAGTCATAGATACAGTGGGTGGGGCTGCTCAGTTGTTGTTTTTTTAAACAAACTCAGTTGCTGGTTCCTTAAGTTATGACACAAATAGGAATGAACAAGTTGTCTTCAGAGGAAGATTCAATCTACCACATTAGACCCAAAATACTTCTACCCCAAAGCACATACATGTGTATATGTGCCTATGCATGCACCTCCAAACACACATTTCCAGAATCTGAAATTTCAACAACACATACTAATTTCTTTGGAGCGAGATATTATTTCCGATAAAGCTCTTGTTAAAATGCAAATATCTTAACTTGTTGTAAAGTGCTGAGCTGACCCTGACTCACAGTGATCCTGTATAGGATTCTAAGAAGTGGCTGGTGGATTCGAACCACCAACCTGATGATTAGCAGTCTGTTGCTTATTCTAAAGCACCACACCAGGACTCCAATATCTTACCTGTTGTTGTTGTAAAGTGCCATCAAGTCAGTTCATACTCATAGATATCTCGTATAGGGTTTCCAAGGAGCAGCTGGTGAGTTTGAAATGCTGACCTTATGGCTCAAACCAATCTTAAGGTCCAGTGCTTTATCCCACAGCACCACACCAAGACTCCAATATCTTACCTAGAGATTAGCAAATGAAGCCTGGTGGTGGTGGTGGTGGTGTGCTGTGGAGTCGGTTCCAACTCAGCGATCCTGTATAGGGTTTTTGAGGCTATAAATCATTACAGGCGCAGTTAACCTCATCTTTCTTCCATGGACCCGCTGACCTTGAGGTTAGAAGCCTGACTCGTAACCCACTATACTACCAGAGCTCTTAAATGAAGCCTATAATAGTTATAAATAAGGATATAGTAATATTTTATTGAGTTTAGTCTATACTGCATAAAATTCTATAAAGTAACTCTTGTTATCCCTGTTGCATGGGGTCACTATGAGTTGAAAATTGACTCATTGCCACCTAATAACAAGAAGTTGCTGTTTAGTGTGATTAAAATGTTTTGGAAATATATAGGAATGATGACAGGGATAAAAAGAGTTAGTATGAAAAGACTGATCCTTTTAATTTCTTCATTCATTCTGACCCCAAGTATTTCTTAAATAACCACCAACTAGCTCACCAGCTGCTCCTCAGAAACCCTATACAGGGTCGCTATGGGTCAGAACTGACTTGATAGCATTTAATAACAACAACATTGAGTTATTTTTTAGAACTCATACATAGAGTTGAGTTCTAAAAAGACAGCAATGAAGTGCACAGCCAATGATCCCTGACTTCATGGAGCTTGCAACCTTGTTGGAAAGACAGTCATTAAACACATATAGACACAAACATGTGCAAAATAATTGTACTAGAGAAGGCATGGGTATGAGGGAAATCAAGATGGTATGTAATAGAATGACATGAGAGATCAGAAGACTGACATTTAGGAACAGGCCTGAATAGTAGATAGGGTTAGCTAGGTAGAGGAGATGGGGGAGATCATTCCAGGCAGAAGGAAGGACCTGTGAAAACATCAGAAGACAGGAAACACTCTAAACAACCTGAAAAAAGGTCAGATCATCTAAAGAGAGTGGTTAATTAATTTATTGAGCATTGGCTTTAGATCATGCTCTTATATGTCTTAATAAAGCATATCTTAACATTGTCGTTACATGTCATTGAGTTAATTTTACAGGGTCAGAGTGACCCTGTAAGGTCAGGGTAGAATTGTCCCCAAAGCTGTAATCTTTTCTCCAGAAAAGTGGTTTGAGGGTTCAAACTTCTGACCTTATGGTTAGCAGCAAGTGTTTATTCATTCAACATAAGGTATTTCATTTAAATGGAAACATTCAACTATAGGGAGAATTAACCTGATTTGACTGATTAAGAGTTATGAGTGGAGTTCATTTTTCTAAGGCATTTACTTATGTGCCCAGGGATGCCACAAAGTTCTAGTGAGAAATACCCTGAGTTTTTATTGAGGGGAAGTGTGTATAGAGGAAGATGTTGATAGTGCATGTAGGGTCACCAAGGCCCTCTTCTAGACCCTTTGACTTTCCCTAGGGTACTTTAGTGGAGACCCACTTAGCCCAGGCTTTGTGCTTGCTATTGTGGGAGAGATAACCATGATCCTAAGTAATTCCTTTGTTAGGCACCAAGTAAAATACACAAATCTAGTGTTCCTCAATCCAAGAAAATTTGTGCATAAATTATAAACAATGGGCCCCAAAGAGGATAACTGTAAGAGACAGAGGTTAGCTATTCCAATAATTCAGGATTGGGAGAAGTGGGATTGCTAAGAAAAGTTATGAATAATGGAATTTGAAATAAGCATTACTGAACTTTAGCAGCAAACTACATATGGGGTGGGACAGGGGCAAAGGGGAGTAACAAATTTTAGCTGTCTTTAAGGAGTTGAGTCTGAGTGACTGAAAAGGAGAGACAAAGCAAAGGGAAAGGAGCTATCAATGCATTTGTATGATGGGGACAGCGAGGAGGTGTCATACCTTTAGGTGGGATATTAACACAAACCCAAGGTATTTAGCCCTGTTGTTAATGGTGTTGCTTTGACAGTAAACTGGGCACCAATATCCCTGCTACCATCTTCTCTTCCTGTAGTATGAATCTTATCATCCTGTTACTTATTTCATGTCAAGCTAATGTGAGGTTTACTGGATGTCTAAGTGGCCCCTGGCTGATATCTAATTGAGACATGGAGTCGCAGAGAAAAAGCCCAGTCAGCAGCCAACATGTCTCTTCTGTGCTCCATGCACCCAGAGTATTCTTCCATCATGACACTGTTTTTCATTATGAATCAAAACTTTCTTTATGTACTTGAGTCTTTACAACTCAGGTGTGTCTTGCTGACTTCATGGACTGTATGTCATGTCTTAATCTTGGCTTGTTTCTCCAGTATTTTACCTGGCTCTTGGCATGTGTCAACTCAATCCTCCAATGATGCCTTAAAAAGGCTTAGTGATTCAAAGTCTCATTGCCCTGACCCTCTGTTTACCAGGCATGATGTCCTTTTCCAGGGACTTATCTTTTCTGATGACGTGGTGAAAGTATGTGAGACAAAGTTTTGTTAGCCTCACTTCTAAAGGATAATTCTGGCTGCACTTCTTCCAAGACAGATTCGTTAGTTCTTCTGGCAGTTTATGCTATATTCAATAAAATACACAAATTTTGCATTGTTGTTGTTGTTGCTAGGTGCCACCAAGTTGGTACCAACTCACAGCGACAACTGAATAAAACACTGCCTAATCCTGGACCAACTTCACAATTGTTGCTACATTTGGGCCCATTGATTATGCATATTATTCATAGAGACAGAAAATCTCTGCTTTGTAATGAACTTTGTTGGTCATCCAGCCAGACCTCCTATATCTGGCACTATTCAAATCTCCAGTATAGTAACTGAGTTATCCAAGATGACAGAAGTAGGACTAATAATCTAACATTAAGGCCATAGTTTGGTATGTCCCTTGCTTATTCCTCCAACTACTTGTCTCTCAGTTTGTCCTACTGTTGTGCTTGCATGTTGCTGTGATTCTGGAAGCTATGCCATGGGTATTTTATGCCAGGGTCACCAACAGTAAACAGGTTTCAGCTGAGTTTCCAGACTAAGACAGACAACTACTTTCAAATATTTAGTCACTGAAAATCTTATGAATAGCAGTGGAACACTTTTAGGACCAGAATATTGAATATTAAAACATGATGAAGAGCTCCAGTGTATTGTCAGATATAGTACCTGAAAATGAGTCCCTCAGGTTGGAAGGCACTCCAACTTTGAGGGAATGAGTTGCCTCCTCAAAGTAGAGCTGACACACAGACCTTACACACAAAGACAAAAATAGATTAAAAATTAATGGATGGAAAAAAATATACCAAGCTAATTTCAATAAAAAATGAACAAAAAAGGCAATATAAATCTCTGATAAACTTTAAGGCAAAAACCAGCATACAAGACAAAGAAGAACATTATCTCATGGTTAAAGGATCAATTGAATGAAAAGACATATCCATGATATCTATTCTGCCAACTAAATACATAAAGCTAAACCTAATAGAATTGAGGGAAGAAATAAAAAAATCTACAATAACAGTTGGAGTTTTTAATAGACCACTTGGGAAAAGGACAGAACAACCAGAAAGAACTTTATCAAACACAAAAAGGATCTAAATAACACAAATCAACCAACTTCACATCACATACATGTAGACAACATCCAACCCAACAGCACAATACACATACTATTCCATTACACATGGAACATTCTCCAGAATAGATGATATGTTAGGCCACAGAGCAACTCTCAATGAATTTAAAACCATCAAAATACTAAAAAGCATCTTCTCAGATCACAGTGCTATAAAATTAGAAATCAACAATAGGAAGATCAAGGAAATAAAATAAAATCCTTAGGAAATGAATAACACCCTGCTGAAAAGCTACTGGGTAGTAGAACAAATAAAAAGTGAAATTTTAACAATTCCTAGAAAAAAAATGAGAATAAAAACACAACATACCAAAACATTTGGACACAGCAAAATCAGTGCTGACAGGATAGTTAATTGAATAAATGCACACATCCAAAAAGAAGGAAGGAACAAATTCATCACATTAACACAACGTCTATGACAGTTAGAAAAAGACCAGCAAAGAAAATCTGCAGTCATAGGAAAAAAAGAAATAATAAAGAATAAAGCAGAGATAAATTAGATTGAAAACAGAAAAATAACAGAAATAATCAATAAGACAAAAAGCTGGTTCTATGAAAGATTTTTTTTTTTTAAATGGCAAAACATTAACAACTACAATGAAAGAAAAGAAGGATAAGACACAAATAACATGCATAAGAAACGACATGGGCAATGTCTCAAGAAAACCAATGGAAATGAAAAGGACAATAACAGAGTACCGTGAAGAGTTATACTCCAACAAATTTGAAAATCTAGAGGAAATGGATCCATTTTTAGAAAAGCACAACTTCCTAAACTTACAATGAATGAAGCAGAAAACTTGGACAGACATATAACAAAAGAAGAAATGCATCAGGTCATCAAAAAACTCCCAATCAAAAACAGTCCAGGCCCACATGGCTTTAGTGATGAATTATAATAAAGCAGTCAAAGAAGAGCTGACACCAATTCTACTCAAAATATTCCTGAACATAGAAAAGAATGGAAAGCTTCCTAATACATTTTACAAAGCTATATATATTCCACATATCAAAATTAGGAAAGGACATCACTAAAAAAGAAATTATAGACCAATATCCCTAATGAAATATAGATGTAAAAATTCTGAACAAAACCTTAGCCAATAGAATTTGACAACATATCAAAAAAATAATACATCATAACCAACTGGGATTCTTTCAGGGATGCAAGATTGGTTCAATATTCAAAAACAATCAATGTAATGTACCATATAAATTAAATTTAAAGAAAGGAGAAAAGCCACTTGATTATATTGATTGACACAGAAAAGGCATTTGACAAAATCCAACAACCATTCTTCATAAAGAAACACTCAACAAAACAGGAATTCAAGGGAAAGTCCTCAACATAATTAAATGCATATAAACAAAACCAACAGCCAACATCAATCTCTATGGACAGAAACTGAAAACATTCACTTGGAGAACAGGATTCAGCCAAGGGTATCCTTTATCACCACTCCTATTCAATATTGTGTTGGGGTCTTAGCCAGAGCTATAAGGGAAGAGAGGGAGATTAAAGGCAGCCAAATTGTTGGAGAAGAAGTAAATTGGTTTATGTTTTCAGATGATATGATCCTATAAATAGTAAACCCCAAAAATTAAGCAAAAAGCCTAATTGGAACTGGAACTCTTTGGAAGATTCAGCAAAGTGGCACACTACAGGATCAACATACAAAAATCAGTCAGATTCGTCTATACTAGAAAAGCCAGCTCTGAAAAGGAAATTAGGAAAACAATACTATTTACAACAGCCCCAAAATGGATGAAATAATAGAAATAAATCTTACTGGATTCTTATGTGAGTTCAGGCTCTGATCACATGACCCAGCATATGACCTCACGTCCTTTGTGATGAAACATGTAGAACTTGGAACCCTGGTAACCAGGCACCACAGTCTAGAGAAAACCCCCAACCCAGACCATTTGAGTTGAGAAACTCAAACTCAAAAGATGTTTTCCTGTTGTTTCCCCTTGTGGAAAGCAACAAATAAAGACCAGTCCAGAGAGTTCTTCCTGTTTCAGAAGAATGAGGCACGGTCTTAGCTTCCACCAATGAAGGCGCAGGACACTGGATGAAAAGAAGCCTAAAGTAACACAGGGTGACAAAGGGCAGGCCAATCCAGGCCAGGCCACAGCTGTGATCTCACCTGAGCAGCCCCACAGCCCTCTCCAGTTCATACCAGCCCCCAAGCCATGCCAGCCCATATCCTTGTAGGGTCCCCTGGTAAAGACTACAGGTAGGAAATGAGGACAGAAGTGATGAGGCAGAAGGACATTAGATAAGACAGGGACCATTTAGGAGAGAAGGTGGTGGGGCTTAGGGAAGGAGGGATCATGTGATCTTGTGATCTCCAGAGATGTGGGAGGGGCGGTGTGGTGAGAAAGTTGATGGAAATGGTGCTGCTGCAGCTTCAGGACCAGCACTCACTGAGGGCCCCTGCCCATCCCCATGGACGCTCAACATCACTAGGATCAATGCGCTGGATTTGACCCAGAATGAAATGGTCATGACTAGTCCATCAGATTATGTGCCTTGGGAGCTGGGAGGACACAGGTGGAGACCTGTGTTATGTCCCAAACTCCCTCATTACATAGAATGTGAGTTCTAAGTCTCTACTAGTGACCCCGGTTTAGACAAGAATTTTAGAGAGGTATAGTCAAGGAGTCATAGCAAGAGTCAATCCTCTCCCCTGGACCTTGACTGA
>NW_006408557.1:5367147-5390474 GCF_000296735.1 Chrysochloris asiatica
ATTCGTAACCACTACGCTACCAGAAGTTGTTAAGTGCCGTTGAGCGATTCTGACCCATAGCAACCCTATATAGTGTTTTCGAGGAGCAGCTGGTGAACTTGAACTGCCAACCTTGCAGTTCAAACGGCTTTGTAGTCTGGTCCATTACCCACAGGGCCACACCAGGACTCCTTATATTTAAATATTGATGACTAATTAATAAAGATCTTCTACATATGTAAATTCATTTAATTCTTTCAACTGCATGAAATCTCCACTGTGCCAATGAGTTTAGTGGCTGTTTTGAAGCTAGAGATGTAGATTTGAAGGTCCATTCAGTTTTGGAGAACAGTAGACTATGCAACTTCCCAGAATCTTCCAGGGTAAGCTGTCCTAGGCACTATCTGAAATAAAAAAGATATTTTATTTAGCTCATTTTTCATGATACTTAGTTTTATGTAAAGCAAGGCCATTTTTTGAAATGAATTTTTTTTGGTAAGAGAATTGATGAGCTGGCCCCAAGCATTCAAACGTCTGTTATCCAAACTCTCGGCCAACAGCTACTTAGCAACTTTTCAGCCTACATATTGGATGTGTGCACAGATTCTTACATGCTATAATAGTTGAGCTGAGCTGTTGTACAATGCCATGTTTGTTGTGCACCTGGAAAAACTTAATGAAGCATTCTACAAACAGTCAGTATGATACCATCATTAATCATTACTGCTAACTCCTCAACTTGAAAACAGATGTTGAAATTCATTGCTTTTCATTCAGTGCAGAAGGAGGTTGTGAGATAAACTCACTGTTTTCTTTTCAAAGTCTCTTTTCTGGTGCTGTCTTTTGTCTTTGTACTTGAAAGGTCAGTGTCACAAAACAATTATAAAATGTGTGTGTATGCAAATTTGCTTGTGTAAAACTGTGTTTGAGCCATAAATCTACTTTTCTCAAGAGGAAGATAATAATTATGTTTGGATACAGCCCCTCAGAGAACATTCAATAGCATAAATTAAGTGCTTTCCAAAAAGAACCTAGGTACTTCAGTCATTTGAATGACTTAATTTAGGAGTTCCAAAACTCTTTATTATTATTCAGAACTTTTCTCTCTTTCCCTATTTCATCTCCTTTGCTCCTGTGGAAGTACTACTTCCATGTCACTCTCTGTGCTTTCTGGTTTATTTTTAAGGTTAAGGATCATCAATTCTCTCTGCATTTTCTCCTTGCCTAGCATTATCATTCACTATTCATCTAACAGTCTGCCATACTGTTTATGTTTTTCTGTGATACTGAAAACTATGCCACTGATAGTTTAAATACCAGCAGGATCATCGTTGGTGGACAGATTTCGTTGGAGCTTCCAGACTAAAGTAGATTAGGAAGAAAGAGAAGCAGACCACACTTGAATGGTTGTTGTTGTTAAGTGCCGGGGAGTTGGTTCTGACCCATAGTGACCCTGTACAGGGTTTCTGAGGCTGTAAATCTTTACGGGAGCAGAAAACCTCATCTTTCTCCCGCGGAGCAGCTGGTAGTTTCGAACTTTTGACCTTAAGGTTCACAGCCCGATTCGTAACCACTACGCTACCAGAGTTATGAATAGCAGTGAAACATTGGCAGACGTAGTGCCAAAAGATGAGCCATTTAGTTGGAAAGTACTCAAAATACAGTTGGAGAAGATTTCCCTCCTCAAAATAGAGTTGACCTTAATGATGTGGATGACATTCAGCCTTAATGATGTGGATGACATAGGGTCTTCATTTGCTGATGTGGCACAATTCAAAATGTAAGGGGGAAAAACCCCCCAGCTACTTGCACTTATTAATAATCAGGACATGGAATGTATGAAATAAGAGTCTAACAAAACTGGAAGCTGTCAAAAGTGAAATGGAATGCATAAAGATCTACATCCAAGACATTAATGAGCTGAAATAGACTGGTACTGGCCATTTTGAATCAGGCAATCATATTGTTTCTATGCCAGAAATAACAAACTGAAAAGAAATGGCGTCACATTCATCATCAAAAAGAACATTTCAAGGTCTATCATGAAATATAATGCTGTTTGTGATAGGATAATATCCATACGCCTACAAGGAAGACTTCTAGTGTGATGTTGCTGGTTGATGCGGTAAACTGCAATGTCGGTTTGGGCCGTTAAGGCCGGCTGTTCTAACTCACCAGCTGATCCTTGGAAACCTTGTACAGGGTTGCTATGAGTTGGATCCCGACTTGATGGCACTTAGAAACAACAACAAGGAAGACCTGGACTCCTGGTGTAGTACTCTAGGATACGCACTGGACTGTGCATCTCAAGGTTGGAGGATCAAACCAACCAGTGGCTCCTCAGAAACCCTATAGGGTTGTTGTGTGTTGGAATCAACTCTTCAGCACTTAACAAAAACAACAACAAGGAAGATCAGGCAATACCACTATGATTTAAATTTATGCCCCAATCACTAAAGTCAGTGATGATGAAATTGAAGAATTCTACCAACATGTTCAGTCTAAAATTCATCTAACATGCTATCAGGATACATTGATAATTCCTAGTGTTTGAAGTATAAAAGTTGGAAACGAAGAGTTCCAGATGATATTAAGTCCATAGTTGGAAAGTATGACATAGGTGAATGAAACATGCTGGAGATAGCATGATAGAATTTTGCAAAACCAATGACTTATTCATTGCAAATGCCTTTTTCCCAAACATCCAGTACTTATCCTATAGAACCACACAAATGGTCCAGGTCTTCCTGGATCTTACCAAATGGAATACACAGAAATCAATTTGACTACATCTGTGGTAAGAGACAATGGAGAAGCTTAATATCATCAGCCAAAATAAGAATAGGTGCAGGCTGTGAGACTGTAAATTGCTCATATGCAAGTTCAAGCTTAAAGTAAAGAAAATTAAAATAATTCCACAAAAGCCATAATATGTCCTTGACTAAATCTCAATTAAATTAGAGTCTATCTCAAGAACACATTTGATGCATTAGATGCTAATGACTGAAGACCAAAAGAACTGTGGAATGACATCAAGGACAGCATACATGAAGAAAGCAAAAGATCATTAAAAAGACAGGAAATAAAGAAAAGACCAAAGTGGATGTCAGAAGTGAAATGTGCAAAGACCTAGAGTTAGAAAACCAAAGGGAAGAACACACTCAGCATATCTCAACCTGAAAGAGCTCAAATTCAATCCTTGTGTTGAAATACTGGAGGGTTTTATGGGCAAACTTCTGAATGGCACTAGAAACATCTTGAAAATTGTGCAATGAATAAGGAAGACTGTATTAGAATCAATGTATTTGAATTAGCAAATAATATTGACAATACCATGAACTTCTAGAAGAACAATAAATCTAAGAAGTACAACCAGAATGCTCCTTTGAAGCAAGGATGGGAAGCTTTCATTTCTCATGCTTTTGACATATTATCAGGAGGAGCCAGTCCCTAGAAAAGGGCATAATACTTAGAAAAGTGGAGGGTGTGTAAAAATAAGGTAGACCCCCAACAAGATTGATTAACACAGTGGCCTCAAACACAGCAACAATTGTGAGGATGATGCAGGACGGGGCAGTATTTCATTTTGTTGTGGATAGGGTCACTATGATTCAGAAACATGGCTGTGGTCTTTTAGGCATATTTTAAAAGTTTAAGATTGTTTTAGGTATTCAAGAACTCCTTGGTTGATAACTCATTCTAAAAATGTTCTCAGAATTCAAATATCATTGCTAAGGGAGTTGGCAACAAACCTTGATTCATTTCAATACATTTTTATCATCTATTTTGTTTGAGGATTAACTGGTAAGAAGGAAAATAGAACTCCTGAATTAAATGTTTATAAATGAAGGTGGCATAGGCTCTGGAATCAATTAGTCAGAACTAGGACTATGGTGCTTTGAAACATAGAATATATTCATCCAAAGTAGCCCACACAAATAAACCACATGGGACACCCATATATAGGTTTCGCAACTAATAGCTCCGCTGAGCTCAAAACCAACAGCCAAAAGAAACTACCAAATGTGTCAGTCAAAATACCTCCAAATGATTCCAGTCCCCAGCTACCTAGTCACTTGCTTTGCATCTTCATAACTGTGGTCTCAAACTTGATAGAGAAGTAAGACTTTATTATTGTGCCTTGTCCAAATTTCTGACCTGCAGATTCCATGAGTATAATAAATGGTTGTTTTATACCATTTTTTATACTCATAGACTAACCTCTTTTACTTGAAAACAGATGCTGTTTCTCAGAAAGCATAGGTTGAGGTTGTGAGTTTAGCCTACTGTTTTCCTTTTGAAGTTTCTCTTCTAGTGTTGTCATTTTGGGGTGATTTTAGAAGCCACCAGAGCACTGGCAAACTTAGATTAAGTTTATTTGCAAGCCCAAAATAGAAAATTGTATTTCATCTTGTGAGTTTTTTCATGGCCTATAAAAGCCCTCAAGTGTGAACCATCTGTGTGGACTGTTTAATCTGAAAATGGTTCGAGACAAAAATGTGATCCTTTTTTGAAGTAAAAATTTGTTAATGTAAACTTAAGTTTATTTTATCCTCTTTTAAAGCAATTTCTCAATTCTGGTACCTCAAAATACATATTTTCAGAGGAAACCCCTAAAAGAGAAATGGTTCCTCCCTGACATCTGTTGAGTTAAGGGGTCTTATTTATTTTTAAAGGGGCCTCACTACTGTCTCTACACTCCTTCTTTATGCTCAGAAGTTTTAAGCTCACACCCAGGCCCACAACACACTATTAGCTAAGATTTTAGACTCAATGATTGATTCAAATGCCTTGCATACCAGTACTTACACTCAGTTTTAATACTTAATGATCACAAAGAAGAATATTTACCACTTTCTGCAAGGCCACTGTCCAAAGTCCACACCTGCAAAGGTTAACAGTAAAAAATGTCCATATATCCAGTGCCTGTATCAATCCAAATAAGGCAAAGCCCTCTTCAATTTCTCTTATTCATCCCTCAGAGGGCACAGACAATAAGTAATTTCCTTAGACGTCAAGCCAGAGGGAAAACACATCTTGTTCAGAGCTAGACACTTGTACCTGAGGACTGCAGTTTGATTCTAATCCCCAGGAGTCAGAGAAAGCAATCAAAACAGGAAGCTGATACAAGAACTTTAAACCACCAGGCCACCAACAGGGTCACTCTTGAATCAGATTGTCTTGGGGTGAGGAGCAAAATATTTGATGAAATGTAGGATTTCAGTGGCAGCAGAAGAGACACCTGCATTATGGACTGAAGTCTCGCAGGGAGAGCAGTGTTCAAAGGCCAAGAAATAATTTAGGACAAAGAAAGAGATAAAAACTAGAAGCAATAAAACCCCAAAACAATGTTAGCTGAGAAGCTGGTCATTGATTAATGGTTGTTGTTATTGTTAAGTGCCGTCAAGTCGGTTCCGACCCATAGAGACCCTGTATAGGGTTTCTGAGGATCAACTGGTGAGCTTGAACTACCAACCTCGCAGTTCAAACAGCTTTGCATCCTGGCGCATTAACCTACAATGCCACACCAGGACAGTATTTTCCTACAATTCAACAGGTTTCCTTTTATATATGGCCTTTCTGAGTGTGTATTTCTGCCAAGATGATTTGCTAGGTAAAATCTTCAAGGAATTGGAACTGAGCACTTTACACTCAAGGAAAGAAAAATGTTGTGTGCTAGCAGCCAGGAGGCAGACTTGCAGAATGTGCCCTATGGTTGTTTAAATAACTATATATTCTTGAGTGTTTTTGTGTACATCCAAGAACAACAACAACAAAAATAAAACCCAGAGAGAATAGAAGCAAAAACTGTTGAATGATACTGCATGGAGGAGATTGCAATCATTGCAATGAAATGAACTATGATAGAATAAGTGTAAAACCAATGTTCTCCCATGTAAACTATCACTCAATTCATAATAAAAAATTAAAAATTAAAAAAGTATCAGTCTTGTAGAAGTTGAGGTGGACATTATTACTATCAATAAGAAGAGTCAGCAGTGGTTTTGTCCTTTGGACCTGCAATGATACAAGATGGCATGAGATGACACAAGAAAGTGCAGCAGCACTGGGGGCATTGAAGCAATATAGTTGCAGTGAACTTTCCAACCCCTAGAGTGAGATAGCTGAGGGTCTTAGGGCAACAGGCTTACTGCCTCACAGAGTGAGAGAGCTGAGTGCCATCTATCAGGAGACTTGTTAGCAGAGTGGACTGCCTCCAAGTACATTAACAGTGGAGCCAAAAGGGGTGTAACACTTACCCAAGTGAGGCCAGTAGTAGAGGCCTCATCTGAACAGGGGCTGGCAGTAGAGGCCTGTGGGCATGACCAAGAAGAATCCGATAGGTGTCTAGGTTGGAAGCTATCCTGATTGACGTACCATATCCTGCTACTTCCAAGTTGATCCTGAATTGTAGCCTGTAATTTCTCTAATAAATTCATAATTTTGACTATTGTTTGTAAGTTCTGTGTGGCCATTGTAACAAATTATTTAACCCACCAGAGAAAGAACGACTATCAGAATTTGTAAAAAAAAAAAAAAAGGGGGGTCAAGAGACCAACTCAACATGTATTAAACACCTAAATGTGAATCCCAGAATTATGAAGGTCATCAATGAAAAAATAGGGACAAATGTGAGGGCACTAATTCAGGGAATACACAGACTCTCAAACATTTTGAAAACTATACAAATAAAAGACCAAATAGACAAGTGGGACACACTAAAAATTAAAAACTTATGTGCGTCAAAAGACTTCACAAGAAGAGTAAAAAGGGAACCCACAGAATGGGAAAAAATATTTTGCAAAGACACATCAGACAAGGGACTTATTTATAAAATATATAGGAAACTACAACACCTCTACAAGAAAAAGACAAATAACCCAATTAAAAAATGGTCAAAGAACATGAACAGACACGTCACCAAGAAGGAGATCCAGGCAGCCAACAAACATATGAAGAAATGTAAATGATCACTAGCCATTAGAGAGATGCAAATAAGAACAACAATGAGCTATAATCTCACACCAGCAATAATAGCAAAATCAGAAAAGTAGAGGACAATAAATGCTGGTGGGGATGTGGAAAGACCTGGATGCTCCTGCATTGCTGATGGGACTGCAAAATGGTCTAACCTCTCTGGAAAGCAATATGGCACTTCCTCAGAAGGTTGTAAATAGAAATACCTTATGATCCAGCAATTCCTCTACTTGGTATTTACCCACAAGAAATGCGAGCTATAACAAGTAGATATATGCACACCAATGTTCATAGCAGCACTATTTACAATAGCAAAAAGATGGAGACAGCCAAAGTGTCCATCAACTGAAGAATGGATAAACAAGCTGTGGTACATACACACAATGGAACATTATGCTACATTGAAAAATAACAAGGAAGCTGCAAGCCATCACATAACATGGGTGAACCTTGAGGACATTATGTTGAGTGAAATTAGTCAGTCACAAAAGGAGAAATACTGCGTAAGACCACTACTGTAAAAGACTAAGAAAAAGACCCCATACTAAAAAGGGATTCTTTGCTAGTTGCTTGAATGTAGGGGGTAGGGTGAGGGGAGGAAGGGGAAGATGGAGCACAGGGCAGGGAATAGACATAGGATATTTTGGTGCTGGGAAGGGAGGCAATATACAAGAAGGGAGAGGGGAATGGAAGAACAAAGCAGATGGGAGAACAATTAGGCAGGTTTACATGGGCTAAGTGGGAGAGAGGTAAAGAATGATGTATGCACAACCTTGAAACAACAGGGCTCTGGGATACAGGAATGGAGACATGGTTGGAATGGGGAAAAGGAGGGAAATAATGTTAAGATGCTTGGCTTTCTTTTGAATCTTGGTTTCCCTGGTATACCATTGTTGTTGTTGTTGTTAAGTGCCATCGAGTCGGTTCCGACCCATAGCGACCCAGTACAGGGTTTCCAAGGGGTGTAAATCTTTATGGGAGTAGAAAGCCTCATCTTTCTCCCGCGGAGTGGCTGGTAGTTTCGAACTGCTGACCTTAAGGTTCACAGCCCGATTCGTAACCACTACTCTACCAGAGCTCCTTGGCAACACCCAAACTACCACAGTATAGCAGCCTGGCAGGTGGGGGGAAACCACATGTTGTAGAAGTCTACAATCTCTTAAGATTTCTATGAATACCTGGGTGGGGTAAATGTTATCATGGTACCTCTGACTTGTGATTCCCTTTGAATATGTGTGGTGTCTTCAAAACTTGGAGTCCTAGTGTGGTGCTGTAGGCTAATGTATTGGACTGCAAGGTTGGTTTGAACCACAAGGTCAGCGGTTCAAGCGTACCAGCTGCTCCTTGGAAACCCTATACATGGTTGCTATGAGTCAGAAATGACTTGATAGCACTTAACAACAAACGACAACAACTTCAACACTTATCCTTAATGTCCACACAAACTCTCATCAAGCATTTTTGCTATGTAATGAATGGGCTAAGTGGGATAGAGGTAAAGAATGATATATGCATAACCTTGGAACAACAGGGCTCTGGGATACAGGGATTGAGACATGGTTGGAATGGGGAAAAGGGGGGAAATAATGTTAAGATGCTTGGCTGTCTTTTGAATCTTGGTTTCCCTGGTATACCACAACAACACTCAAACTACTACAGTATAGCAGTCTGGCATTACATAGCAAGCAATATGAAAACACTTGCTAGACATTTTTTCTTGCAGCCTTTCTGATAACCCTGATACCCTAACAGTCTTTCTGGCCCTTCATGGTCAACCCCAACTATTGTACTAGACCCTCTATTTATTCCTCCTTCCTCTCTGTTCATTTCTCCCTTACTTCTGAAGAGCAATTACTGACCCATTTCCCCCAATAATGTATTTAAGTAATTTTATTGTTGTTTTCGATTGTAGCAAAGAAAATTAGCTCTGCTCCCAAATGAAATTATGATACCAACTGGTAAAGGAATATAAGACTTACCTCCCTTTAGAAGAACTAAGGCATATCCTATCTTTAAGATGCCAGGGTTACATTGTGAGCATGCCCTCTGGCATTTTCCATAAGCCCACTGGGGAGCCAACATCATGCATTTGAAAAAGAAATACCAGGATAGTGGCATCTGGGCTAATAAACAGATAATTGTACTGTATGAGAAAGTCAAGGAAAACATCAGCAGATATTACCATTACTCAGTAATGTTTTGTTCTATTGTACATAAAGCCACTGTGAGTTGGCACCAAACAACTCGATGGCACCAAACAACAAAACAACAAGCTAATGCTGGATCATTACTTTCTGCTTTGGCACTAATTGTTTGCGAAAATTTGAGAAATTAAGTAACATCTTTGAGTTTAACTTTTTCAATTTTGCCTCTGGAGCATGCTGCAACTTAACCCTGGTGTGGTACTATAGGAAAAACAATGGACTGGCAACCACAAGGTCAGCAGCTCAAACCCACCAGTCATTCTTAGAAACCCTATATAGGATCACTATGAGTAAGAGCTGACTCAATGGCACACAACAACAACTGCAATAGCATTGTGCAACTAATCTTCATGATTTCTAACATACAATACAACCACTTTGGACAACTGTTGTGTAGGATCATAAATGCTAAACCAACACCCTTATGATTTTACTCCTAGGTGTAATCCCAACAGAAATGCATGCACATGCCCACAAAAAGGCATGTATACGAGAATGTTCACAACAGCACTACTCACAATCACCTTGTCATGGTTTGAATGGTGGCACCCCTGCCCCATAACCCTTGTAACCTGTGGATGCAATCTTATTTGGACAAGAGCTTAGTTTTGTAATTAAGTTAAGAATATTGAGAATATTGAGATGAGATCCTTCTAATCTAGGGCGGGTCCTAAATTCAATGGCAATTATCCTTATAAGAAACAGAAAAAGATAGGAGGGAGAAGAGGAAAAAGAGGGACAGAGATTAGAGTAATACAGCCAGCAGCCAAGGGACACCTGGAACTATTAGAAGCAAGGAAGGATTCTCCCCTACACCTTTCAGAGGGAGTTAGTCTTACTGACACCTTGGTTTCATACTTCTTTCCGGTCCCCAGAATTGTGAGAGAATACAATTCTATTGTTTTAAGGCACCAAATTTCTTTTAATTTCTTATGGCAGTTGAAGGAGAGTAATAAAAGTCACAAATCAAAAATTATCCATTTATTCAACTATAATATTATGAATGCAAGTATAGTCATACAATGGAATCTCATAAACATAATGCTGAGTTAAAGACCACAAATTAAAAAACTGCATATGATAATTCTATCAAATCTGCTGCACAAGACCTTTTTAAAGTGTTGAAGAGCAAAGATGTCAGCTTAAGGACTAAGGTATACCTGAGCCAAGCCATGGTATTTTCAATAACCTCACATGCATGCGAAAGCTGGACAGTAAATAAGGAAGATGGTAAAGAATTCATGCATTTGAGTTATGGTGTTGGAGGGGAATATTGAAAGTGCCATGGGCTGCCAAAAGAACAAACAGATCTGTGTTGGAAGAAGTGCAGCCAGAGTGCTCCTTAGAAGCCAGGATGGCCAGACTTCATCTTTTACACTTTGGACATATTGTCAGAAGGGACCAGTCACTGGAAAGGGATATCATGTTTGGTAAGGGGGAAAGTCAGAGAAAAAGAAGATCTCCATTGAGATGGATTGGCAAAGTGGCAGCATCAATGGGCTCAAGCGTGGTAACAATTGTGAGGTTGGCCCAGGACTGAGCAGTGTTTCATTTTGTTGTGCATTGGGTTGCTATGAGTCGGTACCAACTCGATGGCACCTAACAACAACAACATTATTATTGTTCTTTGTTGTTTGCTGAGTGCTGTGAAATCAGTTCAGACTCATAGCAACCCTGTATAGGGTTTCCAAGGAGCCCTTGGCAGCTTTGAACCACCAACCTTGGGGTTAGCTATCCAGTACTTATCCTACAGTGCCACACCAGGACTCTATTTGAAAATTCAAACCAAGAAAAACCTTATGCTGCTCATGTCAGAATTGGAGTTGCCATTGTCAAGGTCACTCACTTAAGGAGGTATGAGAGAGCCTATTAGGGTGCAGGGAAGTTCTTTTTTTCATGATTTTGGGAGTAATTACAAGGGTGTGATAATTTTGTAAAAATATTCTGAGTTGTATACTTAAGATTTGTGCACTTTATTGTATGCATGTTAAAGTTCAGAAAATTTTTATAAATTCTATATTTAAATGTATATGGTATTGCAGAATAACTACTAGAATGTTAACTGCAAGGTTGGTAGTTCAAATCTACCATCCACTCCTTGTAAATCCTGTACAGGGTCTCTATGAGTCAAAACTGACTCCTTGATATTTAGCAACAACAATCCTAACGTATTATCAATACAGTTAAATATTTTGTTTTCATAAGCAGAGAAGACTCAAAATGAAAACAAAATATTTAACTATATTAACTATGCTTTTGGTTAAAATAGAGCTAGGATGGTTGGTAATGGCATTTATATGTGAAGCATTTTATGAATTTAAAGTAGAATTGCTGTATAATGATGTATGAAATTATATTTATATATTCAATGACTGTCACAATGTATACTATACAGTTTTCTAGGTCTAAACTGTATAATCTAAATATTATTAAAAACCCCAAGCATAAACTCTACTTTGAAAGCATTCAAATGTGACCCTACACAAGAAATTGGCGGGAACTGTTTCGCATCTAATCCTTTCACAGCATTCATCTTCTAATTTCATAAATTCATCTCCTTCAGGAGTTCTCCTTGCTTTCAACCACACGTGATACAAGTGACTATCTACACAATGCTGATACATTCATATTCAGGAATCAAATTAGCTACATGTGAAGGAAGAGACAATGGAGAACCTCAATAATCATCAGCCAAAACAAGGCCAGAGACGGCCTGGAACAGGACATTATTTGCACATATGCTGAGGCACAAGAAATTTAAAAGAAGTTCAAGAAACGCAAAGTATGACTTTGAATACATACTACCTGAATGTAAAGATCTCAAGAACAAATTTGACAAATTGAACACTAATGACCAAAGATCAGAAGAGTTATGGGATAACATCATATATGAATAAAGTACAAGATCAATGAAAACACAGGAAAGAAAGAAAAGGCCATAGTGAATGTCAGAGAGACTCTGTAACTTGATCTTCAATATAAAGTAGCTAAAGTAAATGGGAGTCCTGGTGTGGCGCTGTAGGATAAGCACTTAATCGCAAAGTTGGTTTGAACTGAAAGGTTGGCAGTTCAAACTTATCAGCCACTCCTTGGAAACCCTGTACAGTATCTCTATGAGTCGAACTGATTCAACAGCTCTTAACAACCACAACAACAATATAGTAAATGGAAGAAATAATGAGGTAAAGTAGCTGAACATAAAATTTCAAATGACAGTTTGAGAAGACAAAGTCAAGTATTATAATGAAATGTGTAAAGGCCCAGAGTGAGAAAACTAAAAGGGAGGAACACACTTAGCATTTCTCAAGCTGACAGACAGAAGAAAAAAGTATAGGCTCCACTTGAAATAGTAAAGGATTCTATGGTACTGGACTACAAGTTTGTTTGAACTGTAAGGTTGGTGGTTCAAACTCACCAGCCATTCCTTGGAAGCCCTATACAAGGTTGCTATGAGTCAGAACTGACTCAATGGCACTTAACAACAACAACAACAACATGGGAAATATATTGAACAATGGGGGAAATATCAAACGAAGATGGAAGTACAGAGTCACTGTACTAAAAAGAACTGGTTGGCATCCAGCCATTTCAAGATGTAGTATATGATCAATACCGATGGTATTGAAGGAAGAAGTAAAAACTACACTGAAGGCATTAGCGAAAAATTTCAACAAATTTTTCAACAAATATTTCAACAAACTGATGCAGCTCTGAAAACCCTCACTAGTCCATGCCAAGAAATTTGGAAAACAGCTACCTGGCAGACTGACTGAAAAAGATCCATATTTAGGTGCATTCCAAACAAATATGATCCCACAGAATGCAGACATTATTGAACAGTATAATTAACAACACATGTTAAAATTTTTGCTGAAGATAATTAAAAATCAATTGTAGCAGCACATATTAAGAAGGAGCTGACAGAAATTCAAGCTGGATTCAGAGGAGGACATGAAATGGGGAATATCATTGCTGATGTCAGATCTTGACTGAAAGTGGAGAACACCAGAAAGGTGGTGGTTTTGTTGTTAAGTGCTGTTGAGTTAGTTCTGACTCAGAGAGGGTTTCCAAAGAGTGGTTGGTGTGTTTGAACCACTGACCTTGTTGTTAGCAGTCCAGTTCTTATCCTACAGTGCTACACCAGATGTTTACATGTGAATTATTGAATATGCAAAGACATTTAATTGTGTGGATCATAACAAACTTTGGATAACATTGTGACAAATGGGAATTCCAGAACACTTACTCGTGCTCAAGTAAAACCTTCACATAAAGTAAGAGGCAGTCATTTGAACAGAACAAAGAAATGTGGCATGCTTTAAAATCAGGAAAGGTGTGTGTCAGGATTATATCCTTTCACTATACTTATTCAATCTATATATTGAGCAAATAATCCAAGAAGCTGGACTACATGAAGAAGACCACGGCATCAGGATTGGAGGAAGGTTTATTAACCTCTGATATACAAATGACACAACCATGACTGATGAAAGTTAAGAGGAATTAAAATACTTGCTGATGAAGATCAAAGAATACAATCTTCGGTGTAGATTACAATTCAATATAAACAAAACAGAAAACCTCATAAATAGACTATAAACAACATGATGATAAACTGAGAAAAGGTTGAAGTTTTCAAGGATTTCATTTCACTTGGATCTATAATCAATGATCATGGAAGCAGCAGTCAAGAAATCAAATGACTAAGACCATTATTGAAAAAGCTTAAGAAAAGATACCCATACTAAAATGGAAAACACACACACACACACACAAAACCTTGCTGGTTACCAGTGGGGGGAGGATGGGGTTGTGGGATGTGGAGCAAGGAATAATAAAGCACAGGGTAGTGGGCAGACACATCATAGTTCAGGTACTGGGGAGAGCAATACACAAGAACAGGGAGGAGGTAGAAGAACAAGGTAGATAGGGGAACACTGAGATAGGTTTGCATGGGCTAAATGGGACAGAGGTAAATAGTGATTCATGCTTAACCTTGGAACAACAGGGCTCTGTGATACAGGGATTGAAGCATTTTCTGAAGAGGGGAGTAATATTAAGATGCTTGACTGTCTTATGAATATTGGTTTCTCTTGCCTACTATTGTAAAATAGACACTTGAGTGTGATAGAAAGGAATATTGGGAAATGTGATTACAGAAAGCTTGTGAGCCTGTATTCAGATGTCACTCTGCAGTCAAAGGTGTACCTGACCCAAGTCATGGTATTTTCAATCGTGTCATATGCATATGAAGAGGCTTGGAAGCAATTTTTCCACCTGACTAATGGAACGGGGCATATTAGTCTCCACAAGTCTAAGACCAGATGAACTACTGACTGCTACTACCAACTGCTCAGAAAAAACTCCCAGAGAGAGTGGCAAAAAATGTAGAACAAAATTTAAAATTATGAACTAGGATTGGGCTTACTGGTCAGAAACAGACTAGAGAAATGCAAGACTTCATTCCTTGACCACCCTTCAGGTCTGGAAATGAACTCATCCTGATGACTCAATTATTAGTCAAACAATAGATAGGTATCTATAGGGAATAATCAAATTAGTTAGGTATACTCTCCATGGAACCATCAATCATTCAAGATCAAAAGGGCAGCATTATTTAAGGACAAAGCTGAGAAGGGATGGGAAGGTGGGTGAAACAAAAATAGGCAACACAGGGAGGAAGTGGGATAAGTGTTGTTGGAGGGGATTGCAATTATTGAGGTGAAACAAAGTGTATAATTTGTTGAATATAAAACTGATGGTTTTATCTGCAAACCTTTATTCAATTCATAATAAAAAGTGTTTTAAAAGCCTATAATTTTTAAATAGAAATGACTTTACCTTGGCATAAATCCTAAAAGAAATCTTTTTTTTTTTTTCCTTTTAAATTTTGTGCAAGACTTCCTTATACCAGTTCTCCCTCCCTCCCACAAAAAAATGCAAAAAAGTTTCAAAAGAACAGTTTTTAATACAGACCTTGGATCAGCTATTAGCCTAAAATAAAAATCTAACTCATTCAAAGTGATTCTGCAGGGAACTGAGCAGATGGAGTCCATGAATGGGACTGGTCAGTGATTAAGTTTAATATAGGAACAGAATTCAAACTGCATAGAGTGGAGTTAACGTTTTATCCCTTATAATTTCTTCCCTAAATGATTTTTAGCATCCTTTTCAAGAAGTGATGAGTAATGGGAGGTTGACAAGGAGGGTCATATACTGAGTTTGGATTGAAGGTAAACTCATATGCTAACTATAGGAGTTTGCTTGCTATGTTATGAGCTGTTGAATTTTGGCTGTTTAGATGTGGGAAACAAACAAACTTTAACAACAAACTTTAACAACAATTAACATATGCCCTTCATCCTGGTAGAAAAAAACATGTTAAAATGCTAATCACGGTGTACATATAGCCTTCTAGATTCAAATTTCTCAGCAATTGAGCTCAAACTATACCAAGAAAGTAGATTTGGTTTGATCAGAACCTGCTTCTACTTCCTGAAAGCCAAATGATTAAATAGTTTAAGTAATTGAAGAGTTTGAGGAGATGAGTTTCTTTTTTCACTTACACAAATTTATCTCCTCTACTCCTGCCGTTTTGTTTCTTCATCAAAGAACACCATTGATGGAAAGAAATCCTTACGGTTTTAGCTTTGCTGCTTATTTATTTTCCATCTAACTCCAAATTGACCTTTTCACAGTGGGTACTGTCTCTGGACACTTTTCCGCTGTAACGTTCACTTTTGCTGTATTTTGGACACCTTGGCAGGAAGGCCACCATCAGTGTCGCTCACTATTAAAGGTACAACAAGTGTATATACCTTTATTGGTTTTGACGTGTCTTTGGACACTGGATTACTTTGAAATATCTGAAGTGGGTGACCAACATGTATGTGTCAGTACTTAAAGAAATTGTTCCGAATGAGCAGGAGTATAATGTGGTAGAGATTTCTGGGAACAGATGGACCACCAAATGATCCAATGTCATAGACCTTGACTTGTTTACTCAATTTATACATTCTATCATATTTTTAGTGTCACTATTTATTGAACACTCCCCAGGCCACAGGCACAATCCTAATGGCTTTACCTGTACTATCTCATACAATTCTAGTAGCTGATACTGCTACTGTCTTAGTCATATCCTTTAAACGCTATCACCCTTATACACTGCCAGATTCCAATGGCCAGATTCCAACCACAATTGCCTACATATCCTTTTCTACAATTTTGTTGGCCCTAGAGTGTAATGAGCTCTAGTAACATAAAGGTTATAAATTGGATGGTGAACCGCAAGGTCAGCAGTTTGAAACTACCAGCTGTTCCGTGGGAGAAAGATGAGGCTTTCTGCTCCTGTAAAGATGTACAGCCTCAGAAACCCTGTACAGGCTTGCTATGAGTCAGAACCAACTCCATGGCACATAACCACCACCACCAGAGTCCTGATGCGACGCTGTAGGACAAGCACTGTAGGGTAAGCCCTGGACCTTAAGGTCAGTTTAAACTGAGAGGTTGGAGGTTCACACTCACCAGATGCTACTTGGAAATTAATACAAGGTCATTATGAGTCAGAACCAACTCTATGGCACTTAACAACAGAAGCCTGACAAGCTCTTTGCACAGAATGGACAGACATTCTTGGGAATTATCACTCCTGGAAATCAGTCTTCAACTGGTGATGGATAGAATTGTTGGCAACTTCCTTGCCCTTGAGGTGGAAGAAATTTAAAGCATGCTCTACACTATACCCCCAGAAGTCCCAGTAGGATTTAGGTCTCAGTTTCCCACAACATGTCTTCCTCATTAATCCCCTCTGTAGTGACTTTTCCCCATAGCTTTTCTCACTTCCCACTCCCCTAGTATTCTCCTAAAATAATAAATTGCCAACAAATCATTTCAGGGTTAACTTCTGTGGTACAGTGAATTTACCCGGTATGATTCTTCTAGTCACAGCCTGTAACTCCTACCAAATGATTGGGTTTCTATTGTTGTAAGCCGTTGAATCATTTCCGACTCACAGCAACCTTATATAGGGTTTCTGAGGAGTGGCTGGTTAGCTTGAACTGCCGACCTTGCAGTCCAGCACTTTAGAACCATGCAAATAATATGTATGAAACTCTAATGTGGAGATTGGTCAGTTTTGTCATTCCATCTTAAAATGAGGGCTTAAAATGAGTCATTTCAGACCCAGGAACGGGATCCCCTAATTCCTGTCCTGAACCTCTTTGGTCAACGGGACACAATAGTGACGTCAGAGGAGTGGCAGAGTAATGACGGCAGCAGAGTGTCAGGGGCCCCAGCCCACAGAGTGAGTAAAACTGAGTGCCTTTGGGAGGAGGCTGTCTTGTGGAGTGGGGTACCCTTTTGACATTTATTAGAAGTGCTAAAGAGCTCTGTAACACTTACCAGAGTAGGGCAGAAGCCAAGAGCTATATGGTTGAGAGGCCAAAGAACAGATAAAGGCATACCTGAGGGCACAGCTGAGAAGAGGCTGTCCTAATTGCAAAAACTGCATCTTGAGCACTTCTAATTCAGAATTGTAACCTGTTAACTTTATTAATAGAACTCATAATTGTCAATATTGCCTATGAATTCTGTGTGGCCATTGCAATGAATTTTCAAATGCAGCAGAGAAGCAGAGTGCCCTAGTAAGGACAATTTGTGTCAGAATTGGTAAAGGAAGTTAAAGGGGGGGAGGCATGTCTGACCTCTACCTCTTAGGAATCAGCCAAGGGCTGATATTGATGGTCATTCTCCTTTCTCCCTCTTGTAAATTCATAGAGGTCACAGGCTGCCTCTATGTCATTTTGTTTGTTTGTTTGTTTTGCTTTGCTCTTTTAGTCATTACAAAGGTCAGAAATCAGTGGTAGAAAAATAAAGGGGGAAGCCTAAGGCCATGTAATAATCCTGGGTGTGCAGTCTAGGTGGGCAGAGGGGGAAGGGAATGCTGAAGTTGTCTAGCATTTGGAGGTCTTTGTCTCAGGCACAGCTGGCCTCCACGGGCCTCCACTGGCAGGGCCACTGTCCTGTCACCCTCAGTACATGAGCTGGTACTTAGTGGCACTGTCCTTGGAGCATGTAATCAGATACTGGTTGTCAGAGACACATCACAACACAGGATTTCTGAAGACTCCTCTACCTGAAACAATCTCCAGAGAGAAAGTGCCTCCAAGCTGTAGATCGACTTGTCCAATGTGATCACTAAATATCTCCCCCAGGAACTTGAGGTTGTAGTGGTGTGTGTCTCTTAAATGCATGTTCATCTTAAACTTCTCCTCCCGAAAAGTGTGCAAGATCATTACAGCACTATTTCTCAAGCCCACTGACATCCACTCCGCACTGGGGTCATGGGCAGTGCCAATGATCTCATATGCAATTAATATTCCTGTAGTTTCTGGTAGGTCCTCAGATCCCAGGAATACAGGTTGTCGTCTTCCCCTACTGTCCAGAATTTACCAGCTGTGATGTCAACACATCTGGACCCATGTACAGGGACTTAGTGTGTCCTGATCAAGGTTTGGTTCTGCAAATCCCAAATCTCAACAAATCCTTGGAAATAAGCCACACAAATCTGGGCATCAGAGGAGATTGCCAGGGACAAGCATTTGGTGCCCGTAGAGGCCAGCTTTGCCCTGATGTGGGGTGTGGGTGCCAGATCCCAGAAAGTCAGGTTTCAGGACAGACCTCCTGTGATTAATCTCTGCTCATCAGGGAACAGCTTGCAGGTGAGAACACAATTCTAACGGTCCTGAAATTCCAGCTGGTCCAGAGGGGCCTTGTCCCAAGCATGCAGGGCACTCTCATCCCACACCTTCATGTAATTGGAGTCACACATGTACACATGTTGGGTAGAGTGACTGATGGTGAGAGCTTAGAATTTCCTCCCATGGTAGAGTCTGCCAATCTTCCAGTACCAACATGGGGTTTTCTGCCTGACCACTACTTCACCTGGAATTGAGGGAACTATTCTGAGGAATAACTGGGCTTCTGTGGAAGGGATCCAGGAGCCAGGCTGACTATACTCAGATCCTGGCAGTAAGCTTATACCAGACTCTGTTGCTTCTCTGGTTCTGCAGCACAGAAGCCTGGGGCCTGGGGCTCAGATCTCTCTAAGGTCTGGAAGGCCCATTGCTGCTGGGACCCACAGACCATCTCCTGGTAAACCAGGCCATGATGCATTGAGAAGCCTGGGAACTGCTGGGACATACTGGATGGACTTAGCAGTTGGTATAGTATGGATTGGTCATGCTGGGAGGAAATACCAGAACTTCCTGGCACATCCCTCCTTTCCTCTGGGTCACCATAAGCCCTGTGTGCCTCTTCCTTCTCTCCACTCATGTTTTTAGATCAACAAAGCCTTGGAGACAGGTGATCTGCAGAGCTAACTCCCAGCTAGGTCTAGGTACCCCTGCGTTAGCCCCAGGACCAGCCTCCCCAACCCAGCACTCTTCATGTCATTTTTACAGCTTTTGAAGGAATAAAAAAAAAACTTAGACAAATCCTCATACACTTTTTTGGGGGTGGGGTGGAATAGGTTTCCACTATTGTTTAATTAAAAAATTAATGTTGTTGTTGTTAAGTGCCGTTGAGTCAGTTCTGACCCATAGCGACCCTGTACAGGGTTTCCGAGGGTGTAAATCTTTAAGGGAGTAGAAAGCCTCATCTTTCTCCCGCGGAGCGGCTGGTAGTTTCGAACCGCTGACCTTAAGGTTCACAGCCCGATTCGTAACCACTACGCTACCAGAGCTCTAGACTTTATTATTTAGAGTAGTTTTAGAGTCACAGAAAACTAATTCATGTCATACAGAAAGTTCTCATATCTACTTCCCCCCCCACCCACAGCTTCACGTATTATACAATTGATCAAACCATATTGATACATTTCATTGATGAAGGTCCATAGTTTACATTAGGGTTCATTCTTCTTGTACATTTACAGGACTTTTGACAAATACATAATGTCATTATCAACCATGATGGTATCATGCGAAATTATTTTAGTGTCCTAAAATGTCTTGTGCTTTAGATCTTCATCCTTTCCTCCACTCCCATTATACAGTTGAAATCATATGATATGTAGCTTTTTCAGACCGGATTCTTTCACTTAGCAATATGCATTTAAAGTTATCATATACTTTTTGTTTATATTTCTATTTTACAGGGGAGGAAATTAAAATTCAGGCTAAATAGCTTTTCCAAGATTATATCACTATTAAGTAGGAATCAGTCCCATTTTAAATAGGATTAGCTCTCAAATTTGAAGAGCTAATTTGCTTTTTGGATGATACACAGACATGGCTATGTGAAGACAAACACCTAGAACTTTTGAACCCTTTCTTACTAGCTTAATTTTCAGTTTTTAAATCTCTATAAGGCATTTTCTGGACTCCTGGTGTGGCACTGTGGGTTAATGTGCCAGACTGCAAAGCCGTTTGAACTGCAAGGTTGGCGGTTCAAGCTCACCAGCAGCTCCTCAGGAATGCTATACAGGGTTTCTATGGGTTGGAACTGACTCGACAGCACTTAACAACAATATCAAGGCATGTCTTGTTCTGTCTCATTTGTAATAATGTAAGTTTAATTGCTGCTTGTCAGTTTATACATAAACAAATGCCCAATTAGAGCAACCTTGATTTTATATCATTATAATATTCTTCACCTGGTGTGTGAGGTGTCTTCTATTTGTCCCTCCAGCTCAACTGCCTATCCCTCCTCAGTATGTTCTTTTCTCTGAGGAACTGTCCAGTAGAATTGACAAAAAGCAATCCATATGAGCAAGAGGTCATGACATTCTAAGGTAATAGATGTATTTATTTCCTACTCCTGCTCTGATGATAACTAAAATCAGTTTTGCAAAAGACTCAAAATTTGACAGTAAGATACAATGAGCAAACACATCTTGGATAATTATTTAAACAAAAAATCATAGTTTTATATTTTAGTAAAAATGAACCTAAAATATTACAGGAAAAAAAAAAAATGATCAAAGAGAGAGAAGGCTGCCCTTTTTAGATAGAAGCATGTGTTAAAAATGAAAAGTTCCCAAGATGAAAAGTAAAGCTGAATGCTTAAAAGTGCACAATGGGTATCTTAGATGTGGAAATGCGTAATGGAAAATGTAGGTGGGGGAATTGATTAGGTAGGCAGAAATAGAACAAGCATCTAAGCAAATACAGGCAGAGCCAGAGAGCGAGTAGGGAAATTAGAAGTTCAAGAAAAATAAGCCCACTTTCAACAGGCGCCACAGGTTTTTTCAAAAGCAGAAAATTTGGCAGGGGGTGGTATATGTCTGTGACCTCTGGAACATTCTTCTTCATTAATAAAATGTTTCCAATCTCAAAGGCTCCCCATTTAGCTGAGCTACCTTAGTCAATTAGCCTCTTTGAGTGCTCATCATTTCGTCGTTTCTTTCTGACATCTCAGCACTGACGTGTTTTGCAGTATTCTGACTCCTCTAACTCACCCGTGTCACACAGATAGACACAGTCCTCTCTGGTCCAGGCCTATTCATCTATAGGCAATTCTATACCTGTGCCAAAACATGCAGGATTTGGCAGGAATATCTACCATATTCTGGCATACTCTTTCTCATTTGTTCTTTAAAACCAACCAATTAGCTGTACTCACCCAGCCCCCAGAAACTCCCAGGTGCATTTTAGTGCAGAAATTGTAGCATATAATCACAATCAGCTGTTACGCATTGGGTTGCTAACCACAAAGTCAGCAGTTCAAATCACCAGCTATTCCACACGAAAAAGAGAAGGATTTCTGCTCCTGTAACGCCTTACATGGTGGTGGTTCTGTTCTGTGGAGTTGGTTTTGACTCAAAGAGACCCTATATAGGGTTCCGAAGCTATAAATCTTTATGGGAGCAGAAAACCTCACCTTTCTACTGCTGAATGGCTGGTAGTTTCAAACTTCTGACCTTGAGGTTAGCAGACCGACTTGTAACCATTTTGCTATCAGAATCAGAACTCCTCAAACCTTACATGTTGTTGTTGTTGTTGTTGTTGTTGTTGTTATGTGCCATGGAGTCGGTTCTGAATCATAGTGAACCCTGTACAAGGTTTCCCAGGCTGTAAATCTTTAAGGGAGTGGAAAGCCTCATCGTTCTCCCGCAGAACAGCTGGTAGTTTCGAACTGCTGATCTTGTAGTCCACAGCCTGATTCGTAACCACTATGCTAGCAGAGCTCCTTTAAACCTTACGTAGGGTTGCTATACATTGGAACTGACTTGATGACAGTGAGTTTCTTCCATTAAACTGAAAATTTCCTTGGAGACATGGAGATTTTTTAAAAATTTATCTTTGTGTATCTAAAGCTTGATTGGGATGTTGAAAGTTGGCTTGGAAAAGGGGGTGCTTGCATTCAAACCCACCAGCAGCGCTGCAGAAGATAAAGTTGTGGGCCTCCTGTATTTACAGTCTCAGAAACTCTCTGTAACAGCTCTACTCTGCCCAATAAGGTCGAGATAAGTAGTATTCAATTTCATGGCAGTGGGTTAGGTGTTAGTGTATGTGTGTGTGTTTAACTGAATCAAAATGAATATGTGAAATGTGGAATTTCAACCAGTGTCTTTTTTGTTTGTTTGTTTTTTGTTTTTGTTTTTAAGGTTTTTATTGTGGTTTGAGTGAAAGTTTTTATAGGGCATATCATCAGTTTTACATTCAACAAATCATATACCTTGTTTCATTACACTGATTACAATCTCCTCCATGTACCATCAGTTAACAGTATTTCTCTCTATACACTTTAGCTTTTTAAAAAAGAAAAAAACAAAAACAAACAAACAAACAAACAAAAACGAATCAGGCATATATAGTAATTTACATCTCCAAAGGGCATATTCTTCAAGTCTGCTCCTGGCCACCAGCTCTTAGTCCTTCTCTTCTCAGTCCTTGAATCTAGAGTCCTCAGCCACTCCCGCTCTCTGCCTCCATCTCTGGCACTGCTGCTTTTCTGGATAAGGTCCTGCAATATGCTTGTGTGTTCCTCTCTTGAAGGTCCTAGGGTCCTCTGTTTCTGGTCTGTAAGATTAACCACTCCCCTTTTTTTTTATTACAAAACTTCTACCTTTACAATTGTGACAGTCGTGATTAGTCATGATAACTGTTATTCACTATTGAATCTTATGAATCTTATCCCCATCTCTTTTCACCAGACCCATCT
>NW_006408557.1:5392202-5416404 GCF_000296735.1 Chrysochloris asiatica
GTTTGGATCTCTTTCTGTATGTTTTGAATTGTTTCCAATGCTGTATCTATCTTATTTGATTGTTCCTGTAGCACTTTCCTGACTTCTTCCTTATTTTTCTCAACTCCATTGTATAGTGTTTTGATACCTTTTATAATCATTTTTATGAATTCCTTCTCAGGCATTTCCAAAGCCTGCCCATCTACTAGTATGGAGTGTAGGTCTACTTTCAGCTCATTTGCCTCAGTCACTTTATCTCGTTTCTGGACATGTGCAGATATGGTCATCTGCTTTTGTTTTTTGGGCATATACAGGGGTTATCTGTGGCCTTAATACTTAGATGTGTGTGTATTTTGGTATTTTTTATGCTTTCAGATTGCCTCCAGGTAGATGTGATCAGGAAATGGGCTTCCCTTTCCACTCATCTTGAGAAATTTCAAGATGCCACTGTTGGTCATTTTAACGTAATTTAGGATTTAATTTTTAGCTTATTTTCTTTTTTATCTGCTTGTCCCACTCCACAATCCCCATTCAGGCCTTTTTTCTAGTTGTAAACAATTCAGGGCCGGCTGTGGCCGTTTGGTTTTAATTGGAAACTGTCTCTTTAAATTTTGAGGATATCTGTGAGCATGCGTAGTAGAACTCTCCGAGGGCTGGGGTGCCCACAAGCTCAGGCACCCCTATAGTCACCAGAATGGAGGTGCACAGACAGCAAGGGACCAGTGAACAGCTACCGAAAGAAAAGAATGTCCACACTTTTATCTCTGCTGTTCTGCCAGGCGTCTGTGGCCGCTCCGATCCTTCCCCGCTTGGTCTCACCCAAGATGGCGGCTCCTCGAGCAGCTGAGCGTCTTGAATTAGAAAGCAATGGATTTCTTGCTCCTGCCACAAATTCCCCCAGCTGTAAGCCTTCCAACCTTCTAAATATTCCTTTATATGTGGTTCAGAGTTCTGGGACCATCCCCTGAGCCTGTTTGGTCAGGTATTCTGTGTTGTTGCTGGCCGAACTCCTTTACTGCACTTCCACCCAGTCTGCCATCTTGTTTGTTCTCAACCAGTGTCTTTTTAATGTCTTCTTTAGCTACCTAATTCTCAAATTCCCGAGGGAAAGAGGGTTACACATCATTTAGAATCTTATTCTCTAGACATCTTTGTTGTTGTTGTTAAGTGCTGTCAAGTCGGGTTCTGACCCATAGTAACCCTGTATAGGGTTTTCAAGGAGCAGCTAGTGACCTTGAACTGCAGGCCTCCCAGTTCAAATGGACTTTGCAGTCCAGTGCATTAACCAACAGAGACACACTAGGACTCCCTAGACATCTTAATATCATGGTGAAATAAGGCAATGTTGTTGTTAATTGCCATTGAGTTGGTCTAACCCATAGCGACCCTATATAGGGTTTCCAAGGAACGACTGGTGAGCATTAACCCACAGTGCCAGTACTCCAAAATAAGGCAATTTGTTGTTGTTGTTAGGTGCCATCAAGTCAGTACTGACCCATACCAAACTTTTGCACAACAGAATGAAACACTGCCCGATCCTGGGCCAACCTCACTACTGTTGCCACGCTTGAGTCCATCCATAGGTATTATCCAAAATTAAGTTGCTAAGAGGTCAAGCAATATGTTACCTTCATACCCAGTAACTTACCAAAACGCAAATGCAAACTCTTGCTGAGACTATTCTGACATTTCATACAAAGAGGTTTTATATTTGTGGTGTGGTGCTGCAGGGTGATGCGCTGGACCACAATGTCAATTTGAGCCACAAGGCTGCTCCTTAGAAACCCTATACAGGGTTGCTATGAGTTGAAACCTACTCCATGGCACTTAATAACAACATTATTTATGGCTTTGGTAGGCTGAATCTATAGTCTTCTCAACTGAGTGTCCTTCATGTGGCCCAGGCTGGCAGAGGGGCCAGGAATTGGCTTCCAGAAAACTGGGTCACCAATGATACAATGCTACATCTTCTTTAAGATTCAGCAGTCTGGGAGGAGCTGGCTGGGTGCGATAATCAGCAAAGGGATTTACTGCTAGATGGAGATTTGCTGCATTTTGCATTCTCTGATTTACAATGTCTTTGATTGCCAGTGCTCTCATTTCAGGTTTGACATATTTCGATGTGGAACATCTGTGGCATGCAGTATTTCTTATACTGGTGGGCAAAACAAAAAAACAGACAAGACACTGCTACATTTTTTAAGCATATGATATACTCTGGCATATAGTAACAGTTATGCTGCATCTAAGCTTGAATTACCTTTCCATTTTTTCCCCCTATTTCTATTGTTGTTGTTGTTAAGTGCCGTCGAGTCGGTGCCGACCCATAGCGACCCTGTACAGGGTTTCCGAGGCTGTAAATCTTTATGGGAGCAGAAAGCCTCATCTTACTCCCGCAGAGCAGCTGGTAGTTTCGAACTGCTGACCTTAAGGTTCACAGCCCGTTAGAGAAATTTAATTCATAGTTCAAAATCTTCCAACAAAGAAAACTCCAAAGTCAAATGGTTTCACTGGTGAATTCTACCAAACATTTCAGGAGAAAATAAAAATTCTTTACAATCTCTTCTGAAAACTGGAAGAGAAAGGATAATTCTCAACTAATTTTTTTTAAGTGTTTATTGTGAATTACGTGATAGTATTCATGGGAGAACATTAGCTGTACATTCATCAGGTTTCAATTTAATTTGACAACAAAAAAGCATTTCTGTTTTGTTGCTTTGTCTTAGCTTTGTCACACACAGTTTGTGTTCATCGAGACTTCCAGAGCTATGACCAGAAGCCAAAAAGATAGGTGCTTCTTTGAGGGTCATCATTTGATGGCCTATCCACTTTGTATATGGCCCCTAAACCAAATTAAGGAGCACTGGTGTGGCACTGTAGGTTAATTTTCTGGATTGCAAAGTTTGAACCACAAGGTTGACAGTTCAAGCATCCCAGCCACTCCTTGGAAACTCTATACAGGGTTGCTATGAGTCGGAACCAACTCAACAGCACTTAACAACAACATCAAGCAAACCAAATAAAAAATTTCCGCTGCGATTGAGTTGATTCCAACTCAGTGATTCTGTAAACCTTTATAGGAGCAGAAAGCCTCCTCTTATTCCTGCAGAGCAGCTGGTAGGTTTGAACTGATGACCTTGTGGTTAACAGTCCAGTGCTTATCCTTCTTATTGTTGTTGTTAAGTGCCTTTGAGTTGGTTTGTACTCACAGAGAGCCTGTATAGGGTTTCTGAGGAGCAACTGGTAGGTTTGAACCACAGACCTCACAGTTAGCAGTCCGGTGCTTATTCTATGGTGCCACATCTGGATTGTATAGTACCATAAAGGGTTATCAGGACCCATCCTTCTTATTCTTTCCTTTTTTTTTTTTTTTCCATAAATGTCTTCCTTTTGCAATTTCTTAGTGTGGCACTGCAGGATAAGCCTTAGGATTTGGAACCAATTCAACAGCACTTAATAACAACATCTTCATTTCATTTTGCCATACTCAGTTTTAAGTAACATTCTGGAAGTCCATGGTATATGGCTAAATAATAATATTAGGATATGGGTCTTGTAGTAGAGATGAAACCATTTTCCCACCATCTTTTTAGATGGTTTTAATGGGTACTCATTTGATTATTTGACAGGATGTCCTAAAAGGAAATAGTAGCTTCTGGAAGTTTGATTTCTTATTATATTTATTTTGGTTTATAGGACATGTGTCTGCTTAGACCAGACAATGACTATCTTTATAGTTAGGTAGGATACTGGAGGGAGCATGGTGGTGCTGCAGGATAAGCACTGAACTGTGAACCACAAGGTCCACAGTTCAAGCCTATTTGTTGCTCTAAGGTAGAAAGATGAGGCTTTCTACTTATGCAAAGATTTACAACCTCAGAAACCCTATATTGGGTTGCTATGAGTCCGAGTCACCTCTACGGCACTTAATACGGATACTAGAAGTTGTGTGGAAGATCAATGATGGTAGCTAATTCTTTAAAATCATGAAGAGTTGGGGTCAATCCACACCTTCCCCACCAGTCTTGACTGCCTTGACAACTAGAATGTGGCAGAAGTAGTATATGAGACTGACAGCTTCTACTACCTGTATCCTGGAACACTCTAAAACAGTTCTCTCCAAGAGAATGCAGACAGTATGTGAGAAGTAGGAGTGTAGGAGCATAGCTACCTCAAACCCCACCAAGCGTTGTGAAGCCAGAGCCACATGGAGAGGTCTTGGAAGAGGAGACATCATGTGGAAAAAGAGAGGCCAGGGAGCACCAAGACACCACACATAAGGGTCAAGAAGCCATCTTAAATATGATTCCACCCCTGATGCTCCAGCTGATGCAACATGAAATCAGGAATAGCCACCCAGGCATACCCTCAAAACAAATAAGCAACTATTTAAGCCATTGCAATTGGGATAGTTTCTTATGTAAAAATAGAAAGCTGGAATGAGCCCTACGGTCTCTGAGACAGGAGAAAGTTATTCTTTTTATCCAAAATGGTGGAGTAAAACTAAATGTCAGACCCTGAACTTCTCCTGTGGGACATTACCAGATGGCTTGTGACGCAGGCCTCTTTTAGTAGTCAACAAGACCCTGCTCCTTCAAGCAGTAAAATATTTGCCTTTGCTAATGTAGCTGTGGAAGCTCTCCATCACCAATTATTTGGAAATGCTTAATGGATCTAAAGTTCCAGGTGCTGTATGTTTGCACAAAAATGTGGGTAAACTCTTTTGTTTGGAAAACAAAAGCACGAATAAGCAGAGTGCTTGAAAACAAAGTGTAGAGAGTAAAAATCACTTATGCATCAGCCCAGATGGCCATAGCAACCTTGTATCCTGAGATGCTCTTTGATATCATAGCACTCTGTCTTGCCATATAGTACAAATTGCTAGGCCTTGTTTAGAGTCAGGGAAATGCCAACCAGCTTGAGACTTTTCCTGAGTTAATTTAAAGTTCTTTTAGTTTTCTTTTTCCTTTCTACTCATTTGTTTGGAGTAAATCCTCTACCTGCTAGTTCTGGGATGTTTTTACATTTTAGATTTATTAGATCTCTTTTTTTTGTCAGCTTGTTTTTTAGAAAGCCCCCTTCCACTGTTTGTGTGTGTGTGTGCTTTTTAAAGCTTTTATTGTAAATTCAGTGATAGTTTACATGGGAAAACATCAGTTTTGCTCTCATCCTATCGTATTTTATTTCATTGCAATGATTACAACCCCCTCACCCATGCATCATCATTCAACAGTTTTTGCTTCTATTCCCTCTGAGTTTTTTTGTTTTTGTTTTTCTTATGTACGCAAAGATACTCAGAAATATATAATAATTTAAACAACCAAGAGGCACATTTCGCAAGCCTGCCTCCTGGCCGCAAGCACAAAATCTTTCTCTTTCCATGAGTTTAGAGTCCTCAGATGCTTTATCTCTCCATGCTATCATCTCTGCCCCTATCTCTGGTGTTGCTGCTTCTCTGGCTAGGGTCCCATATTCTGCTCATGCTCTTCTCGTTTGATGGTCCTAGGGTCCTCTGTTTCTGGACTATAAGATTAACTACTTCCCCCCTTTATGTTATAAAACTTGTGACAATCATAGTTCATCATGATAACAATCACTGTTGAATCAAAAGCGCCAGACCCATCTAGACAAGATGAACAACAACCACTGGGGATTCTACCTTCCTCCACATACTCTGAAACTAAACTCCCTCTTAAAAACTTGTAAGCGAGGCACTTTGTGCCTTTATAGCTCCCCTCCCCCCATTTTAGGCAGCCAGTGTATAAGTTTCCCATCCGTATCAACCCTGTATACTAAGGGGATAGGTTTGATGTGAAGACTCATTCCCTCTCAGTTGGTATTTTGAGATATTATATCTATAAGTATAGGTCAAGCTCATAAAATTGTAGCAATTTCCACCTCCTCCACTTTTTTTTTAAGAGAAAATTATTTATTGTGACTGGAGCAAATTGGTTTTCTATTCAATAATTCACACATATTTTGATTCATGAGATTTATTGGAATCCCCACAATGTAATAACATTCTTCTATTCATGCTTCTTTCTTATCACTTCCAGCATTCTGAGCTTTAACTCTTGACAAAGAAAAAGAGGAAGACCCCCAACAAGATGGATTGGCCAAGTGGCAGCATTGATGGACTCAAGCGTGGCAACAGTAGTGAGGTTGGTCCAGGATCCGGTAGTGTTTCGTTATGCTGTGCATAGGTTTGCTATGAGTCCTTATTGACTTGATGGCACCTAACAACAATCTTACATGGCTGGTTATTCTATGGAGTGTGTACCTCCTTTTGTTATCATTCATGTTATAAACCTGTCTATTGTTTGGCTAAAAATTGAACTATGCAGGTGAGTTCATTTTCAGACTCAAAAGGTGTCTAAGGACATAGTCTCAGGGGTTCTAGTAAGTCTGGCCATTTTTGGAGTGATTTTTAGTTTTCTTCTACATTTTTCTCCCACTACATCCAGGTTCTCCTACTGTAATCACTTTTAGAGCAATCAGCAGTGATAGCTGAGTATCACTTGATGTCAAATTCATGTAGATTGGGATTCACATGGTCTGTTAATCCTTTAGATTGCTTCCTTGAGGTTTTGGATTTCCTCAGTCTTTGCTCCAGACAGGGAGAGACCAAAGTTGCACCTTAGATGGATGCTCACAACCTTTTAAGACTCCAGCCACTATTCACCAAAGTAGGATGTGGAACATTTTCTTCATGGACTATGTTATGCCACTTGGTCTTCATGACTTCCAAAACTTAAGTCAGAGCCATCAAGTCTACCAACTTATTCCCTTAACATGTTACATTATAGCTAAAATTTTTTCATAACTTTGCCCTTGTATGCTGTTCTGAATTCATAGATCTATTTGCAACACATATAGAAACATCCTGTGTCAGACTTATATACCCGTGAATATGTATGTATTTTGTTGCTGTCATTGGAGCAGAAAGCCTCATCTTTCTCCCACAGAGTGGCTTGTGGCCTCCAACCACAGACCTTATGGTTTGCAGTCCAGTACTTGTCATATGGAGCCACTGCACTCCCTATGCATATATGTCTATATGGAGTCCTGGTGTGTCACTGCAGGTTAATGCACTGGTATGCAAGGTCAACCTTGTGTTTCAATCTACCATTTACTTGTTGGAAACCCTATACAGGGTAGCTATGAGTCAGAACTGAATCAATATCACTTAACAACAATTATATGTATCCTGGTGTGGTGCTCTGCAATAATTCGCAGAACTGTAAGGTCATTTGAATCACGAAGTCGGCAGTCCAAACTCACCAGCTGCTTTTCGGACACCCTACTCTATATATGGTCCCATTTGGTGTCCTGGTGTGGCAATGTAGAATAAGTACTGGACCGCAAGGTCAGCAGTTCAAACCCACCAGCTATTCATTGGAAAACCTATACAGGGTCACTATGAGTTGGAACCACCTCAATGGCATTTAACAACAAGAGCATCATAGTCTCATGTACCTTCTCATTCCTATTCAGCTCAGGTGTCTATGTATCCACACATAGACTATTCTTACTACTGTTATTGTAGGATTGTATATGCAATAGTATTTACCTTGCTGTCTTTAACTTGTATTCATACCAGTATCTTCCAGAAGAACTGAACAACTCAATAAACCTACTTGACCTCAAAGACTTATACAGAGTACTCAATCCAACAACAGCAAATACACATTCCTTTCCAGTGTACATGAACATTTTCCAGAATAGACCATATCTTAGGCCACAAAGAAAGTCTCAATAAATTTTAAGACATCAAAATATTACAAAACATCCTCTAAGAACACAACTCTAGAAGATTAGAAATCAACTATAGGAAGATCAATGAATAAATCAAATATGTGAAAATTGAATAATACCCTGCTTAAAATATAATTGGTAATGGAATAATGGTAGCGGTGGTGGTAGTGTGCCGTGGAGTTGGTCTCAACTCATAGTGACCCTGAATAAGGTTTCAGAGGCTATAAATCTTTACAAGAGCAGAAAGCCTCATCTTTTTCCCACTGAAAGGCTGATAGTTTCGAACTGCTGACCTGGAAGTTGGCAGCCCAACTCAGAACCACTATGCTACCAGAGCTCCTTAATGGGTAACAGAATAAATACAAAATGAAATTATAAAGTTTCTTGAATCAAATGAGAATGGAAACATAATTCATACATACATATACAAAAACTTATGGGATACAACAAAAGTAGTGCTCAGAGGGAAAATTATAAATACAAATGCATACGACCAAGAAGAAGAACCAAAGTCAACACCTTAACACAACATTTCCAACAATTAGGAAAAGAGCAGCAAAGTAAGCTTACTGCCACCAGAAGACAAGAAATAATAAAGACTAGAGCAGAAATAAATGAAACAGAAAATAGAAAACTAGAACAAATAAGACAAGAAGTTGGTTCCTTGAAAGGGTTAATAAAATTCACAAATCTAACAAATGGAAAGAAGATACAAATAACATCAATAAGAAATTATGAGTGATGTAACAACAGAACAAATGAAAATATAAAGGATATTAACAGACTACTATGAAGAATTGTAAGGAGCTCTGGTAGCGTAGTGGTTACGAATCGGGCTGCGAACCTCAAGGTCAGCAGTTTTAAACTACCAGCCGCTTCTCGGGAGAAAGATGAGGCTTTCTGCTCCCGTAAAGATTTACAGCCTCGGAAACCCTGTACAGGGTCGCTATGGGTTGGAACCGACTCGACGGCACTTCACAACAATGAAGAATTGTACTCCAATGAATTTGATAATTTAGAATAAATGGATAAATTTCTAGAAAAACACAGCCTAACAAAACTAACACAGACAGAAGTAGAAAGCTTGAACAGACCTACAACAAAAGAATAATAGATCAAGTCATTAAAAAATTCCCAACAAAAAAGCCCGGATCCAGATTCACTTTACTGGTGAATTCCACCAGAGAATAGCTGACACCAATTCTCCTTAAAGCATTCCAGAACATACAACAGACTGGAAAATCACAAATATATTTTATGAAGCAAGCATAATCCTCATACCAAAATCAGGCAAAAACATCACTACAGAAGAAATGTATAGACCAATAGCCTTTATGAACATAGATGCAAACATTTTCAGCAAAATACTAGCCAACAGAATTAAAAAATGTACCAAAAAAATAATACATCATGAAAAAGTTGAATTCATACCAACTCCATAGTAGGAAAACAATCAATGTAATCCACAACATAAATAAAACAAAGTAAAAGAACCACATGATCATATTGATTGATGCTGAGAAGGCATTTGACAAAATCCAACATGAATTCCTGATAAAAATGCTCAACAAAATAGAATGGAAGGGAAAGTCCTCAACATAATAAAGGGCATATACACAAAATCAATAGCCAACATTACTCTGAACTTACAAACAGAAATCAAAGACGATGCCCTTTAATCACCACTCCTATTCAATATTGTGATGGAAATCTTAGCAGGGATATAAATCAAGTGAAATGGGTTAATGCATTGGACTGCAAAGTTGGTGTGAACCACAAGGTCAGCAGTTCAAGCTCACCAGCCACTCCTCAGAAACTCTATACGGGGTTGCTGTGGGTTGAAACTAACTCAAAGGCACCTAACAACAGCAATTAGCCAAGAAGAAGCAAAAGTCTCTATATTTGCAGATGATATGCTCCTATACAGAGAAAATATCAAAGACATAGCAAGAAAATGACTGAACTCATTGAAAGATTAAGCAAAGTGTCAGGGTACAAGATAAACATACAAAATCAGTTGGATTTCTTTACAATAATAAAGACAGCTTTGAAAAGGAAATCAGGAAAACAATACCATTTTCAAAAGCGACCCAAATAGTGAATTACTTAGGAATAAATGTAACTGAATGAAAGGCCTATACAAAGAAAACTACAAAACACTACTAAAAGAAATTGACAAAAATTGAAGAGTATACCATGCTCATGCTCATGAATAAGAAGATTTAACATAAAGAAATGTGAACATTATCCAAAGTGATCTATAAATATAATGCAGTCCCAATCCAGATTTCAACATCATTCTTGAAGAGATAGAAAATTGGTCACTAACATTATATGGAAAGTAAAAAGAGTTAGGATAAGCAAAGCATTACTTAAGAAGAACAAAGTAGGAGGCCACTCACTTCCCAGTTTTAACACTTTCTACACAGCCACAGTAGTCAAAACATCCTGGCAGTAGTAAAACAAAAGACACATATCAATGGAATAGATTGGAAACCCAGAAGTAAATCCATCCATACACAATCAGCTGATATTTAACAAAGGGTCAAAATAATTAAGTGAGGAAAGAGATAGTTTCTTCAACAAATGATGCTGGCAACAATGGAAATTGATTTGAAGAAAAATGAAACAAAACCCATATCTCAAACCATATACAAAAGAATGGATTAAAGACCTAAATGCAAAACCTAGAACTATAAAGATCGTCAATAACAAAATTGGAACAAAGTCTACTTCCTGTAAACTACATTTGCTTTGTAATTTCTATTTCTTCTGAGACATGATAAGATTAAAAAAAAATTCTACCCATCAGAAAAATTGATCACTAGTTTTATATGGAAAGGGAAGAGACCTCAGATAAGGAAAGCACTACTGAAGATTAATAAAGTAGTAGGAGGCCATTCATTTCCTGGTCTCAAAACCTAATATACAGCCACAATGGTCAAAGCAACCTGGTACTGGTGTAGTGAAAGACACAAAGATCAATGGAACAGACTTGAGAATTACATTGCTGTTGTTAAGTGCCATCACGCCAGTTCTGACTCATAGCAACCCTGTATACAGTCTCCAAGGAGTAACATGTTTTGCTAAACATTTTCAGCAAAAATAATATACAAATATATATTTACACTTATTAACAGCCATCAAGTTGATTTTGACTCATAGCTATCCTATATAAGGTTTCTAAGGCTGTATATCTTTATGAGAATATAAAGACTTTTTTTCTCATGTGGAGCAGCTGCATGAAGAGAATACCAGAAAAATGTTTATTTGTGTTTTATTGACTATGCAAAATGAAGTCTTTGATCACTTCAATATTTTCTCCATTTGTAATGATGTTATTAATGGATCGATTGTGAGGAATTTTGTTTTCTTTACATTGAGATCCAATTCATACTGAAGGCTGAACTCTTTGGTCTTCATCAGCAACTATTTCAAGTCTTCTTTGCTTCCAGAAAGGAAGACTGTGTCGTATGCATGTCACAGGTTGTTAATGAGTCTTCCTCCAATCCTGATGCCACATTCTTCTTCATATAATCCAGCTTCTTAGATTATATACCCAACATACAGACTGAGCAAATCATCTAATAATTGTTGCTGTTGCTGAGTGCCATTGAGTCGGTTCCGACTAGTAGCAACCCTGTATAGGTTTTTTGAGCACCTACTGGTGAGCTTGAACCATTGACCTTGCAGTTCAAACAAACTTCAGTCTAGCATTTTAACTACACCAGGACTCCATAGACTGATTAAGTATGGTGAGAAGATACAACTCTGGAACAAAACTTTCCTGATTCTGAATCTTTCAGTATGCCCATGCTCTGTTCAAATGACTTCTGCTTGGTTTATGCACAGGTTCCTAAGGAGCACATGAATTGTCCTGGATTTCCCATTCTTCCCAATGTTATCCATAGTTTGTTATGTTGCACAAATACCTTTGCATAGTCAGGAAAACACAAATAAACATTTTTCTGGTATTCTCTGCTTGCAGCCAAGTTCCATCTGATGTCATCAATTATATCCTTCATTCTATATTCTCTCCTTTATCCAGTTTGAATTTCTGGCAGCTCCTTGTATATGTACTGTTGCAACCATTTTTTAGTTATCTGTAGCAAAATTTTACTTGCATGTAATATTAACTATATTAGTCAATTTCCACATTCCATTGGGTCACCTTTCTTTGGAATGGGCACAGATATGGATCTATTCCAATTGATTGGCCAGGTTGCTGTCTCTAGATTTCTTGGCATAAAGAAGTGAGCACCTCCAGTGCTATATCGTGTTAAAACATTTCAATTATATTCCATCACTTCCTGGAGTTTTGTTTTTTACCCATCAAGTCCTGGTGTGGCGCTGTGGGCTAATGAGTCAGACTGCAGTCTTTTGAACTGCAAGGTCGGTGGTTCAAGATCATCAGCTGCTCCTTGGAAACCCTATACAGGATCGCTATGGCTCAGAATTAACTCGATGGCACTTCACAACAACAACAACAACCTTCAGTGTAGCTTGGGCTTCTTTCAGTACCATCAGTTTTTTTATTTGCATGTACTAATTTTTTCAGTTTTTATTGTTAATTGAATGGTGGTTTACAGAGCAGACTATCAGTTTTACATTCAACAAATCACACTTTGTTTTATTGCAATGATTATAATACCCTCCATGTACCATCAGTCAGCAGTATTCACCTCTATTCCCTTTTTTTGTTTGTTGTTTTTATGTACACATACAAAACAGAAAATATATATTCATTTAAATGTCCAAAGGGCACACTTGACAATCCAGCCTCCTGTCCACAGTAACACAGCCTTTCTCAGTGCATGGGCCTAGAGTCCTCAGTCATTCTATTTCTCTATGCCATCATCTCTGCCATTGTTTCTGCTTTTCTGGTTAGGATCCCATGTTCCACTCATTCTCTTTCCTCTTGCTGGTTCTAAGGTCCTCTGTTCCTGAAATGAAAGATTAACTATTCCCCCCTTTTAGTTACACATCTACATTTGCAGTTGTGACAACACAATTAGTACTGATAACAATTATTCACAATTGAATCATAAAATCCTATTAGCATCATTCCCTTTTCCACCAGATCCATCTGGAAAAGAGGAAAATTATTCAGTGGGGATTCTACCTTACCATCCTACCCTACTCTGAAGATAAACATGATCATGAAAGCCTGTAAGTCAGTCACTTCATGCCTTTGGTGGTGGTGGTTATGTGGAGTCGGTTCCGACTCATAGCGACTCTGTACAAGGCTTCTAAGACTGTAAATCTTTACGTGAGCAGAAAGGCTCATCTTTCTCCCATGGAACAGCTGGTAGTTTCTACCTGCTGACCTTGTGGTTTGCAGCCCAATTCGTAACCACTATGCTACCAGAGATCCTTCTTCATGCCTTTATGTTGTTGTTGTTAAGTGCCGTCGAGTCGGTTCCGACCCATAGCGACCCTGTACAGGGTTTCTGAGGGTGTCAATCTTTACGGGAGTAGAAAGCCTCCTTGTTCTCCCGCGGAGCTGCTGGTAGTTTCGAACCGCTGACCTTAAGGTTCGCAGCCCGATTCGTAACCACTACGCTACCAGAGCTCTTAGTACCCTATTTTTTTCCCCTAAGTTTCTATTGTGAGGTTTACATGGGAGAAAATCAGCTTTACACTCATGCTATCATATTTTGCTTCACTGCAATGATTATAATCCCCTCTATGCATCATCAAATAACCAAAGGGCACACCACACAGACCCGCCCCCCATTCCCCTGGTCTCCAGCACACAGCCCCCTTCTCCCTCCCTGAGTCCAGTTTCCCAAGCTGCTCCATCTGTCCACATCATCATCTCTGTCTCCATCCCTGGCGTCACTGCCTTTCTGGGTAGGGTCCCACTCTCCATTCTTCTTACTTGATGGTCACAGGGACCTCTGCTCCTGGGCTGCAAAATCAATCACGCTGCTCCTTTTGTCAGAAAATATCTACCTCTATATTTCCTACCCTCACAGTCAGTCCTGATGGCAATCATTCATTATTGTACCACAAGACTTTTATCCCCATATCCTTTCGCCAGCTTTGTCCCTACGGATTGGAAATCATTCAGTGGTGATTCTACCTTCCCTGCCCCATCTGGAACTAGGCTCTCTCTTGAAAGCTTGTAAGCCAGTCATTTCTTGCCTTTATAGGCCCCCCATTTTGGGGAGCCAATGTCTAAGTTGCCCATCCTTGTCAACCCTGTATACTGAGAGGGTAGGAGTGATCCTGTAAAGATTTGCTCCCTTTTTTGAGCTGCTACATCCATAAGTATAGATAAAGTTCACCAAATTGTAGCAGGTTACTTTTTTCTTTTGCATATTGGACTAATTGTTTTCATGTGTCTTTTCTTTTTTCTTTTTTTTTTTTTTTTTTTTTTTATGCTTTTTTCCTCTCTTATTTCTTCTTCTAGTTGAGTTCTGATCATCCAGCCATCGAAGACAGGTCAAGTGGATACTATCTGCAAGTATGGGTGTTCTTGTGTATCTCTCCTCACTTCATATCAGCTGGATGCTTCACTCTGCTCTAGGCCTCTGTGGCCATGTCACTGTGTCTGGGCCCAGGAGTCCCCAGGTCTTGCCATATTGCTGGCCATCCAGGTCTCTACCTGTGTTCACAGGGGTTTATTGAATGTGGTCGGGTTTAGCTCACAACTTCATTGCTGTTTTTCCCCCTCTTCCTCTTATCGGTGACCAACATGGTCACCTGCCAGATCACATGCCTGCTCACGTATTCCCCTTGAGTTTCAGTCTTAGAAAGGGGTTTGCTTTGAGGAGTCCCAACCACTTGTCTTGATGGCTCCCAGGAGAACAGCTTATTTGTTCTTATAGTAATCAATCAGACTGCCATTATTGTTTTGGATTTTTCCTGCTGGTCTTTCTTTCCAGAAGTATCTTCTGTACTTCTAGCCACTCCAGGCTGGTCTACTCATCCTATCCAGTGGAAATTTCCTACTTCAGTCAGTTCTGGATGGGATTCTGGATTCCACCTATGGTCTTGTGCAATGTAAAGGATCCACAGGAAGCCTCTTTCACTGGGCAACTTCTAACCCCCTTTAAGGTATTCCAATCAGTTATAGGCTGAAGACGGACTTACAAGTTTGTGTAGTGATGATTCTGGCTATTCCTTTCTATCCACCTCAAATGTCTATTTTCCAATGGTTGTTGCTGTTGTTACGTGCTGTGGAGTCGGTTCTGACTCATAGCAACACTATAAAGGGTTTCCGAGGCTGTAAATCTTTATGGGAGTAGAACGCCTTATCTTTTTCCCACGGAACAGCTGGTAGTTTCGAACCGCTGACCCTGAGGTTTGCAGCCCAATGCATAACCACTACACTACCAGAGGGAAACCCCCTCAAACCATGTCTCAATCCCTCTATCTTGGAACCCTTTTGTTCCAAGGTTGTGCATACCTCATCATTTACGTCTGTCTCACTTAGCCCATGCGAACCTGCCTAACTGTTCTCCCATCAGCCTTGTTCTTCCAATCCCCTCCCCATTCTTGTGTATTGCCCCCCACCCCCGCACCTACACCCATACCCAATCTATCCTGTGTCTATTCCTTACCCTGTGCTCTATCTTCCCCTCTTTCCCTCCCCTCCTCTCATCCCATACATCCTGGTGATCAGCAAATATATATAATTTTCCCCCCCATTTAGTGTGGGTTCTTTTTCTTACTCTTTTACAATAATGGTGCTATGCAGTGTTTCTCCTTTTGTGACTGACTAATTTCACTCAATATAACGTCCTCAAGGTTCATCCATGTTATGCAGTGCCTTGAAGCTTCCTTGTTATTCTTCAAGGTAACATAATATTCCATTGTGTGTATGTACCACAGTTTGTTTATCCATTCTTCAATTGATGGGCACTTAGGCTGTTTCCATATTTTTGCTATTGTAAATAGTGCTGCTATGAACATTGGTGTGCATATATCTACTCGTGTTATGGCTCGTGTTTCTTGTGGGTAATACCAAGTAGAGGAATTGCTGGATCATAAGGTATTTCTATTTCCAACCTTCTGAGGAAGTGCCATATTGCTTTCCAGAGTGGTTGGACCATTTTGAAATCCCACCAACAATGCAGGAGGGTTCCAGTCTCTCCACATCCCGCCAGCATTTATTGGCCTCTACTTTTTTTATCTTTGCTGTTATTGCTAGTGTGAAATGATATCTCATTGTTGTTTTGACCATCAGGTCTTAATCATAAGAAATGGTTGGACATTGACCATTTCTTTTTGGTATAGTGTCTCTGTGTCCATCATATATTTTTTTTCATTGTGTACAATTGTGGTTTTATTTTTTACTAAGTTTTTCATTCCACACAATTTTTAATAAAGAGACTGAGAAAATACACTGGGAATGTTAAACAGATGATGGCAATATTGATGAGAACGCTCACGTGTAATAGACAACGTAATAAGAGGCATCACTACTGCCACTCCCCACCCAGAAATTTGTGGACTTCATATAAAAAGAGTAAAAATAGTTAATTGGCATATAACTAGCATTCTTTGTGATCAATGACCCGCAGGAGTCTGAAAGATTTCAGATTCTTCACTAGCAGATCTAGCAGTTTTGATTTCTTTTAAAACAAGCAAACAAACACACAAGAAAACAAATCCAGCACAATACCAACAGCAACAAAAAAAGCTACTAATACACAACACCAAAATAAAAGCTGGCATATCCCAGTGGTCCTGAAATAAATGTTTCTATCATATTAATTCAAGTAGCTAAGTATGATTCAGCTTTTGCAAATGAAATAAACTCCTTCACCATAATTTTACTTACTTTATCCTTCAAAAGTTTTAACTGAAGGCAATGTTACCTAGTAAAAACTACACATACAACTAAAAAATGACTGCTATGCTAATGTAACTTCTTTGGAAGTTAATTATCCTTTAAAAAGTCAGATTAAAAATTCAAAAGTATGATTGAAGAAACTAACATTTTTACTCTTCCTGATACCATATAAATAATTCTACGTGTTTTTAAAGTTGGGAGGTATATACAGAATCCTTGTAAATTGGACATAAACATCAATAATTTTCCCAAAATGGTAAAACAACACCAATAGTTTCTTCAGTTAATGACTTTTAAAAAGCAAGCATGTACTACAATTCAGCAATTGTATTAAGTTTTACAAGACTTAATATCTCTTATGACAAAGATGTTCAGATTCAGAAATATGTTCATATACTTGAAAACATACTCTGATAAGAGGCAAAACTTGAATGTGTTTTATGTTAAGCCATCTAGACGATCTCAGTTATAAAACAACTAAAAACACAATAGCAAATAAATAGGAATTTATTAAAAATAATGTTTCCTACAATAAAAAGCTTAAATAATAAGGCACCTTTTACTTCATCATGGTATATGCAGCAAAGAGTAATGTTTCAAAAGAGTCAGCACTTCTATTTAAAATGTTTTCTCATGTATTTGCCAGATTTTTGTTTGGTTGTTTGTTTAATCTTCTCCTGTTTCTCATACAACTGAAAGCTTTCATGACTGAACACCTTGACCAAAATCTAGAGACAAGTATAAACAGATATTCATTTATTGAACAGAAGCAATTTACCCTTGGAAAAGAAAAAGGAAATACAAAAAGTATTAGGTATATAAAGTCCAAATGCTTATATTTAAATTTCTTTGATGCATTTATGTTTCAGTAATTAAGACAAAGAAGAGATGACTTTTCTTAAGATGCAAAGTCTATTAATATGATTCATGCTGCCAAATAATAGTCCTGGTGTGGCACTGTGGGCTATTGCATCAGACTGCAAAGTCATTTGAACTACAAGGTCGATAGTTCAAGCTCACCAGCCACTCCTTGGAAACCCTATACAGGATTACTATGGGTCGGAATGGACTCAATGGCACTTAACAACAACAACAACAATAGCAACAACAACAGTATTTGCTTCACTGGGATGAGGGTTTGAAAAGGGCTTCACATTCCTTTACTATATCCACTAGAATAAGTTCATAGAAACTACACTGATTATTTACTCAGCTCTATATTGCTCCATTTGCAATGCTTAGCAGACTGCAAAGTAAACTAAAAAAAGAACATTTTTGCCTGTTATTAAGGCAAGTTTATGAAGACAGTTTAATACAATCAGGTCTCTTCATGAAGTTTTAGCTTACATTTTAAATGTAAGAAACATACAAAAAATTTTGTTTTATAAAAAGCCACCTCAATACCAAAAAAGTGTAATGGAAGATTTTGAACCCCTTTTACTTTTGTAGAGGATGTGCTTCCCTTTGTCTCAAATTCCAAGTGTTATTCATCATCTTTAGAACCAGATTTGCTTAAATGCTTGACCACATCAACCCAGTTCCATCCTCAAGGAAGTTCCCCTTTGTGATCTGTTTTATCTGCCAGTTTACATACATTTCTGGACTTTTGAAAGTTGTTCTTTTTTGTCTTTTTTCTTACTTGATGGGGCTGCATTAGGAGTTTCAACTGAGATGATATTGCTTATGGATGTTGTAGAATTAAAGGGATGGTGATACTCCATGAACTGTTGCTTATTGTCCTTGACATATTTAAATAACGTATTGTTGTTGTTGTTATTGTTGTGAAGTGCCGTCGAGTTGATTCCGATCCGTAGCGACCCTATATAGGGTTTACAGGGAGCAGCTGGTGAACTTGAACAACCACCCTTGTAGTTCAAAGGACTTTGCAGTCTGACGCATTAGCCTACAGTGCCACACCAGGACTCCTAAATAACATTGTTACTGTTGTTAAGTGCCATCGAGTTGGTTCCGACCAATAGCGACCCTGAACAGGGTTTCTCTTTACGGGAGCAGAAAGCCTTATCTTTCTCCCTCGGAATAGCTGGTAGTTTCCAACTGCAGTTTGCAGCCAGATTTGTAACCACTACACTACCAGAGCTCCATAGGTCTTAGTAACCCCAAGATTAACTTCAACTGCTTCCTGTAATTTGGTTAATATATTCTGCCTTATAGCTAATGATATGGTGTTGCAAGAAAAGCATTCATAGATATAATTAGAGGTGTTTGGGGATATATTTCTGTCTAGGAAATTTCTTTTAAGAAGACGTTGGGATCACCAGTTTCACCTATCCTGTACTGAAATAAAACTGGACTTAATTCCCGGAAACTTTCATCTCCTTCATAAATAGAACTCAAAGCTTCTAGTTCAATCTCCTGGTCCTCGTTGACATCTCTGCGCTGGCCACGGGGCATCTCCCAGGTGGAGTGCGTTTGCGATGAGGAAGAGAAAGCGAAGGCATTGGCCTCAAGACTCTGGCATCCCCTTCTAGGAAACCACCCTTCATACCCGCAGACACAAGTCACCTGTGCCACCAGCCCACCAGAGCAAAGGCAGGGTGAAGCTGCCCGCGGGAGACCTGTGGGTGGGGAGCCAGAAACCACTGCAGGAGACTGTCCATCATCTTTTGATGCTTCCTATGCTATTCAATATTTTGCTCATTGAATCCTTCAATATTGCATCCCAAGGCTGAATTTGTTCTTCAGTTCTTTCAACTAGAGAAAACCTTTTGATTTTCTAACTCAAGGTCTTTGTACATTTCACTAAAATACCTCACTTGTTTTCTCACTCTGCCCTTTGAAATGTTGTGTTCACATGTTTTATTTCATCATTTCTTCCATTTGTTGTTGTTGTTAAGTGTTGTCAGTTGGTTCTGACTCATGGCAACCCAGTATATGGTTTCTGAGGCTTTTAAATCTGCTATGGCAGAGAGTCAAATTTTTCTCCCTCAGAACAGCTGGTGGGCTCAAAATACAGATCTTGTGGATTATAGTCCAGTGCTTACCACATGAAGACACTGCACTTCCATTAGCTTTTGCAAATTTCAGTCTTTTCTGACATTTGTCTTGGTTTTTTGTTTCTTTCCTTTCTTTTTTCAAGAACATCATCAAGAACATCATCATACCTTTTGCTTTTTTCATGTATGATGATGTTCTTGATGTCATCCCACAACTCTTTTGGTCTCTGGTCATATATATATATATAATGTTTTATATATATCCAGTAGCACTTTTTTGGAAATACCAACTGCTCCTCCAAAACCCTGTATAAGGTTGCTATGAGTCTGAACCGAGACACTTAACAACAACATAATTTTATAAAAGTGGTTTGGAACATAATTGCTCTCTAAGATAGACTCACTGGGCTGGGAATTGCAAGGTCAAAAGTTAAAGCCCACCAGCTTTTTCCAATGGAGAAAGATGAGGTTATGTACTCCAGCAAAGTTTGTACAGTCTCAATGATTGTAATCCCCTATATGGAATGACTAGTATTTCACTTCCTTCCTGTGGCTCTTGTTTCCATTCCACCTTCATTCTCAACGCTTCTGAACTTTGTGCTTAAGTAAACGTTGGGCTTTTGATCTCGAATGGTTGGCCATTTCATAGTGACCATACCTTTTAACATTGTCCCCTCCTATATACCTATCCATCACTTCGCTGAAAATTGAGCCAAGAGGATGCAGTTCCAGATTTGAAGGTTGGTCAAGGGCTATAGTCTTGAGTTTCTCCAATCTCTTTCAGTTCCATCATTTTTATGATTTTGAGTCTTGATCCACATTTTCTCCTACTCTACCCAGGACCTTCTAATTCTATCCCTTCTAGATCAACTAGTTGACCAGTTGCTCCTCGTAAACCCTATACAGGGTCGCTATGGGTCGGAATTGACTCGATGGCACTTAACAACAGCAAGATCAGCTAGAATTGGTAGCCTGACACCACCTAGTTCTTCTGGTCTCAGAGTCATTGAGACTGATACTCATGTGTTCTATTAGCTAATTAGACTAATTGATTTCCATCACTCTTCCTTTCTTCAAATGTGGAGACATCAATAGTCGCACTTTAGATGACAGAGCATGAGCTTTTAACATCCCAGTCACTGCTCACCAAAGTAGCATTGTCTTTGGGGACTGTTATTCCAATTGATTATTGTGTCCCCTGAGATTGTGATCCCAAGCCCCCAGGTTCAGCAACTGATTAGCTCAAGATGTTTGATAATGTCTAAAAAGTTTTCATAACTTTGTCTCTTATATGCTTCTAATGTGACAAGTCCTGGTATGGCACTGTAGGATAAGCACTGGAATGTTAACTGTAAGATTGGCAATTCAAACCTACCAGTTGTTCCTTGGAAACCCTATGAATTTGGTGGCTATGAACCAAATTCAACGGCACTTAACAACAGCAACAGCAACATGCAGGCAGTGAGTGGCCTCCTACTTGGTTCATCTTCTTTAATAATGCTTTTCTTATCCAGGATCTCTTTCCATTCCATATAAAGTTAGTGGTCAATGTTTTTTATGGGTATAATTTTCTTTTAATCTTACCATATCTCAGCAGAAATAGAAATTTAAAAAACTAAATACAGTTTTATGGGAAGGCACTTCAAAAAGTGTGGAGCTGTGTACTCAGTTCTCATCAACTCATCTATGTACCATTTTATCTGAGAGCCCTTCTTTGTCTTCCACCCATGATATACCTCCTGATTCCCCTGGTTAGACTGAGACATGTGGCTTTACCCAGGTGATATATAATCTGCAATCTACCAATTTCACGTCTTCAAAAAATGTTGTTAGCTGCTATCAAGTTGACTCATGGTGACCCTACGTCCAATGTTACAAAATACTGCCCAGTCTTGCACCATTCCCATAATCAGTTGTAGATAAGAATGTTGTGATCAATAAGTTTTCATAGGCTGATGTTTTGAAACTAGATTTCTCAATCTTTCTTTTCCTAGTCTGCACAAGCACTGAAACATGTTAATCATCATAATAGCAAACAAGTTTCCATTGAGAGAGAGGTGATGGTTGCACATAGCATGCTTTGGCTGAGAACTAAGCCCAGGTTTCCTACATTTTTAAGGTGAAATTATACTACTGAATCACCACTACCCTCAGCATAGAGACCTTAGAGATCAAACACCATTTATCATTTTTCAGTTGAGGGAAATCTCTGTAGGAGTTAAATGACTTGTCCAAGTTCACACAACTAAAGCAAAGACAGGTCTAGCATCATTCCTCCATCTTTTTTTATTAAAGTATACCAACTGACAGATCAAAAGACCTACATGGTCTTGCCTAATTCTCTCATTTTATTATATTGGTAAATGAAGGGATTTGAGAGAGAGTTGAGTCACTGTGTTCTCTTCAGTTAAACTGTCCTTTGAATCACGTGTTGTTTTTCCTGATGGCCTTTAATTGCCAGCATACTGAACATAAAAATAACCCAGATTCTTAACATTTGCATTTGCTGTGAGAACACTTGATTATATATCACTTTATAGTCCTTTCTGTAAAGGCCACAGTTCCCTGATCTGCAAGAACTTTTCCTCCCTGGAGTTTGCTTCCCTGTGTGGAGCAGCTTTTCTTTTGGCAATGTGCAGAGTATAGACATTTTACTTATATATCAAGTCACCTCTCCTCTACAGATGAAATGAACTCAGGGAGAGCAAGGCCATGCTGACTGCCTATCAGTGAGGGTCAGAGAAAGCCAACTTCTCCCTCCTACCGTTCCTTGGCTTCTGGCTGGACCTGTGTTCTTTGGAGCCATTGCAAGGCTGTCTGGCCCTGCTTATTTGCTTATTACATTTGGAATCTTCCCCAGAAATGGTTGCCTTGGTCCAGCTTTTAAATCCTGCAAATGTTTTCTTTTTGTACCCAATTGTCTTTCCAACTAAGTCAATATTTATTTTATGTATCAGCACTCTTTCATTTCTAGGTGTTTGCCTCACTGTAGAATTTGTCATTCTTCCTCTCTTTCACTCTTTCTTCATATATTCACTGGTGAATTTCTGTTAAAAGTAACTTTATGTTCAAAGTTACCTTTTGTTTAATTTCTTCCTCTCTCCATCCCTTCTGTTGGATCCTGCCTCTGAATACGGATTCCTTCTGCATAACTCAGTTTTATCTTTTAACACAAAACAAACTCTTTGACACATGTGCTTATTGTCATTTTTTTTTTGCTAGATGCTAATAAATTTTGCCTACTTGTGAAGGTATAATCTGCCTGAAGGAAAACAGGAAAAGTATGTAGGTGTCACTTACAAATTCCTCCTAAATTTTTGTCATTCTTTGGAATATTATCTATACCATTGTGTGCTTTACTATGCAAAGCATGTTATAAATAACAGGGCAAAGAGTGGGAAATTCAGAACACTGAATTGTATTCATACAGAATCTGTACATAGCTTAAGAGCAGTTGATCAAACAGAACAAGGAAATAATTGTGTAAATTAAAATCAGGAAAGATGTTATTTTATTTACCCATACTTATTCAGTATGTATGCTGAGCAAATAATCTGAGAAGCTAGACTTATATGAAGAAGAACGTGACTTCAGGATTGTAGGAAGACTCATTTACAAATATGAAGCACTTACTGATGAAGATCAAAGAATACAGTCTTGAATATGTATTACATCTCAACATAAGAGAAAACAAAAATCTTCACAACTGTACCAATAAGCAATATTATGGTAAATGAAGAAAAGATTGATGTTGTCTCGGATTTCATTTTACTTGGACCCTCAGTCACATTCCATGGAAGCAGCAGTCAAAAAATCAAATAATGTTTTATATGGGACACATCTGCTATAAAAGGCCATTTTAAAGTATTATAAAGTGAAGATGTCACTTTGAGGACTAAGTATACTTGACCTAAGTCATAGTGTTTTCAATCACCTCATATGCATGTATGAATTGGACATGTACGAATTAATGATAAAGACTGGAGAAAAATTGATGCTTTTGAATTATGGCGTGGCTGAAGAACATTGTATATACCATGGACAGTTACAATAACAAACAAATATTGTCCTGGAAGAAGTACAACCAAAATGCTCCTTGGAAGCATCATAAACATTTTGATCATGTTATGAAGAGGGTGTAATCCCCAGAGAAGGACATCATGCTTAGTAAAGGTTAAATGAAAGAGAGGAAGACCTTCAATAAGATGGACTAGCACAGTGACTGTAAAAATACATCTAAACATATTAACCATTATGAGGATGGCATAGGATCAGATAGTGATTTGTTCTGTTGTACACAGGGTTGTCTGAGGTAGGGTCCTCTAGAGAGGCAAAAACAATGAAGTTTAAATATGTGTCTAGCAATCTATCTAAAGTCAGTAGCTCATATGGTTGTAGAGACTGGCAAGTTCCAAGACTGGTTCTTATGTCAGAGTGGAGGATTCTCCTGACTCATGTAGTTGCAGGAACTGATGAATCTAAGGTTAGTAGGTCAGATAGCAGGCTGCTGGTTACAGAGGCAAATTAATATAAAGTTGGGTGGTAAAATGTCAGGCTGCTGCCTAGCAGATTGCTGATGCTGATGATTTCTAGGATCAGCAGGCCACTTGCTCAAATCTAGAGAACCAGAGGTCAGAAGATGACAAGCCAAATACAGGATCCAGATCAAGCAAAAAGCAAGAGAGCTTTCTCAGAGCATTCATATATATAT
>NW_006408557.1:5416504-5427362 GCF_000296735.1 Chrysochloris asiatica
TGGAAGGAAACCACATCCCTGAGGAAACTCACTTTCAGTTGGTTAGTTGCTCATAGTAGACCTCGTAATAGAGATGATCACATCATATAAACTCTCATCATGAAAGATGACTACATAGCTGCCCAACCACTGAGAATCAAGGTCCAACCAAGTTGATACAACCGTAGCCATCACAGTCTACCGCTTGTCAGCCTGTCATCAATATATATCTCTTTAAACCAGACATAATCACCTCTACACAAAGACAGTTATAAAGTTATACTTGCACCTAACATGACACAACTAGCATGTGAGAAACTGAAAATGGACTAACTCATTTACGTCTTATACTTTATAAGTGAAGAAAACAAAAATATTTGATTCACAGATATAAGGATATAAGATATGACATAAAAATTACTGTCTTCACTTCTGTAACTGTTCATGCAGTTATATTCTCTAAACACAGACAATTATAAAGTCATAATTGCACCTAACATGATATTACTACATGTGTATAACCAAAAATGCCTCTTTTACATCATGTATTTTATAAGTAAAGGAAACAAAAATATTTGATGCACATAAATAAGGAAGAAATACTTATAGGAATTACAGTCTTCATTCTGCAACTGGTCACATAGTCATACTGTTATTTATAGTTACCTTCTTTCACCACCCATTTCGTATTTCTTTTGCTCTATACAAGAACCTTAGCTGGTCATGATTCTTTGCCTAGTGGGGTGACTCAGATCTTTATTCTTTTAGTGATAATGTCAGAATTGTGATGCTAGATGCAGAAAGCATTGAACAATATCATTAATATCACATGCAAGTAAAATTTTGCTAAAGATAATTCAGAAATAGTTGCTACAGTACATCAATAGGGAACTGCCAGAAATTCAGGTTGGATTCATATGAAGACATGGAATGAGGGATGTCATTGCTGACTTTAATTTTGTTTTATTTAATTAATTCATCTTTTATTCTTTTTGGCAAGTATTAGATGAGAGCAAAACCATGTTGCTCACTATAATTATGCACATTTAATTTTGCTTTACACAACTTGTAAACATATTAAAGTGGATACAGTACTTGGCTAAAGACATATTATAGAACTCTGACATATATTTTTGTGAGTTAAGACAAAATAAAGCTTATGAAACTTTCATTAGACATCATCATACAGCAAACTAGATGCTTTCTAAATTAACACCTACCATTTTAAAAGACTTCAAGTTTAGGCTACAGTTAAAATTATACTTATCTGATGTTTAATGAGAAAGAAAAAAGAAGTCAGTCTTACAAATTCTGTTTATAACCATTATTTGGCTTTTTAAAAATGTTTTATTAATAATAAAGATAAAAAATAAATTTGTAATCAGGAAAATACTACTGTTTGTTATTTAAAACACAAAAATAACCAGTAAGTTATTTTAGAATGCTTTAGATGTAAATGGAATTCATAGTACTGAAGTTTCATAATATCTCTATATTACTTCTTAATTCTTGTGTTTTAATTTTAAAGTTACAGATTACTTCAGAATAAAACAGAGGCATTTAGTATTTTACCATTTCATTCTTCTATAAATTTTGGACCCCCACAACATTTAAATCAAGGATTACAAAACAGACAGCCTTCTGAACATACTTTGTTTGACAGCAGAATGCTTTTCAACTTTTGAATCAGGATGCCTTAAGGCAAGTCTTAGTTGAGGCTAGTTTACCACAGACTCTACTTGAGTCCCACATTTTACTTGGAGGGCGTGTGAGACTAACTTGCTGTTTAAAGTATTATAAGCACAGTGTTTACTTAAAAAAAGAAAAAAAAAGTAGTTACACTTATGGAGGGAAAAAAGTCAGGTATTATAAACTTGATGTTAAATCTTACTAGTTATATTTCTAATTTTGGAAAAGTAGATCAAACCTAAAAGCGTTCATTTTCATAGACAATACTTTTTTATATAATAAATGGTCAGACCCGTTTGTATGTATGGGTACTATCTCCATGTTGTTGTTGTTAAGTGTCTTAAAGTCTACTCCAACCTATTGTTGTTGTTATGTGCCATGGAGTCGGTTCAGACTCATAGCGACCCTGTACAGGGTTTCCGAGGCTGTAAATCTTTATGGGAGCAGAACGCCTCATCTTTCTCCCACAGAGCAGCTGGTAGTTTCGAACTGCTGACCTTAAGGTTCACAGCCCGATTCGTAACCACTACGCTACCAGAGCTGCTTACTCCAACCTATAGCAATCCTGAATAGGGTTTCCAAGGAGAAACTGGTGAGCTGAAACTATCTCCACAGAATACTGCAATGATAAGCCTGAAATTGAAGATAAATGAATGATTTGCCCCTTAAACTACTGCATATGAATTTTACTTTATAAATCTTGACTTCCAGAGAGTGGCTTTCAACTTTATCCATACATGTAACATAGAAATTCTCAAATATTTTAATTAAAGGGAAGGGAACATTAATAAGCCTAATAAAATAACAAGTAATGAAAGTTTTCTTCTAACCCTAGAGAAAATGGCTAAAAGATGAGACAAATTGAAAAGAATTCTAAGTGAATGTGACTGTCATTGGACCCTTTAGCAATGCTATGCCGTCAACATTTACAAGATAGAGATGGAGAGAAGCCACAAATTTCTTAGTAGAAAAGCTTGGAAGTAGTGGTAGGAAAATACAGAGAATGTAAAAATAAGTAGGAGTGCTGATGTGGTGCTGGTAGATAAGCACTGGCCTGCAGTCATTTGAATCTCAAGATCGATGGTTCAAACTCACTAGCCGTTCCCTGAAAACCCTACACAGGGTGGCCATGAGTTAAAGCGCTCAACAAGTTATAAATTTAATTAAGAGACGATGATACTAACTCCAGTCTAAAGTTTAAGAAACAAGAAAGAATAAAGAATACAGATACAGTAATCTGTTGGGTTTTTTTTTATTGCACACAAATAAAAAGCTAGTATCTAACTCTTTAGACATTTAAATCTGAAGAGCATCTACTTGTCTTTAAATTTGTCTCATTTCTTTAAACTAAACAACTGATTCCCATTTGAATAAATCTTTAAAATTCTTAATTATTAAAACAATCTCCTTAAGCTGCACCTTGGTGAGGTTGTTGTTGTTGTTGTTGTCAGGTGCCATCGAGTTGGAACCGACTCATAGCGACCCCATGCACAGCAGAACGAAACAATGTCCGATCCTGGGCCACACTTGAGTCCATCAATGATGCCACCTGGCCAATCCATCTCGTTGGGGGTCTTCCTCTTTTTCTCTGACCCTCCACCTTACCCAGCATGACATCCTTCTCCAGCGACTGTTCTCTCTGGACAATGTGTCCAAAGTAGGAGAGATGAAGCTTAGCCATCTTGGCCTCCAAGGAGCACTCTGGTTATACTTCTTCCAAAACAGATCTATTGGTTCTTTTGACAGTTTTGGTGAGGTTATGGTAACCAAATTCACTTATAAGCAATAATGAAATTTGCTATCACCCACTCACATTATTGCAGTGAAAAAGAGACTGAATCAAATAATTCACTTCTTCAAGAAAAATTACATTGAAATAGTTACTGAAAGTCTTTAATAACATGGAAAATAAATTAAATGCATTCCAATACAGAACAGAATGTCCAAAGTCTTGATATAAACTTTGATACAATGAGTAGGGTACTATCTTTGTCTGTGAGTGATATCATCCACAATGAATTTAACAGTTTTGAAATACCATGGAAGAGATAACAGTATATCTCTGATATATTTCTGAAGAACTTGTTAGTAGCTTTGCCAAAAACTCATTTAAGGTAGTGTATTTTTCAATAACATTTAGAACAATCCAGCATTTGATATGAATACTTAGATCATCACACTGCACTAAAACATAATTAACCAACATTTTATAAACTAGCTGCAATTTTCAGTAGCTATATTTATCAACTGTGTAACAGAATTGAAATGTTCCCCTAAGCCATAAGCATGTCTCATGTATACAAGCAGTAATGTTTTTTGGGGGTTGTTCTTCACCAACTATAATAGGAGGAAAGTCTGCCTGTATTACTTCTATTGGGGTTTACAAAATGTGAGACAGTGCTCTTAGCTCAAGCTGACCTCCCCATGCAGCTGTGTTTACAACATCATCACAGTACTTTCCAAAATCTTCTAGCATATACAGGTCTCCTGTATCAGGGTTTGTTAAAAAGGCAGGAAGTCTTCCACATGGCTTTGCATATATTCAGCAGCTTGGCTTCTTAAGACAGCCACAGTCAGAGAGCAATCCCAGTCCTTCAGCTGATCTTCTATGGCTCTGTACATACAGTGGCCATCAGATGGAATCTGTTTAATCTCCAACTGCCTGGATGCCAATATTTGAGCAAGTTTCTGACTTTCTATGTGTCTGGCTCCAGATAAATTCTCAATTTCATCTTCTCCTATCCTTTCTTCCTGCTAATTTTCCAATGCAGCTTCCCCCTTTCTCCCACCCCCCACCCACACCTCATCTCTTTTGTGCTTTTGTTATCCAAGGCTGCTGATTCTCAAGAACCAGGTTTGCAATGTTAACAGCACCAGAATCTATTTTATTCTCCTTTTTTGTCAGCTACAGTTGCTCCAGCTCCTCTCTCTGCTTCTTCTCCACTTCTGCTTCCAACTTAGCAACATCTTCTATGAGTTGCTTCCTCCTCTTTTTGTCATTCTTGGGAACAGCATTCTTCAAACCTTGAATTTTAGCTTGCAACTCCTTCTATACTTGGCACTTTGCTATGCCTTCTCAACAGTTTCTCCTCCTTATCAAGCTCCTCCGTTGAGATTGCTTCCATGACAACCAGATAGCCCAGCCATGCACTGGAAGAAAAACTCATTGCTGACTTTTGATGGATCTTGGATAAAAATAAAGAATACCAGAAAGCTGTTTATTTTACTAACTATGCAAGGCTTTCTGCTGTGTGGATCATTAGAAGTTATGGATAACAGTATGAGGAATTGGTATTCCAGAACACTTAATTGTGTTCTTGAGGTGTTTCTACATAGACCAAGAAGCAGTTGTTTGAATGGAACAAAGGGATACGGCATGGCTTAAAATAGGAAAGGTGTGCACTAGGGTTGTATACTTTCATCATATTTATTCAACCTGTAAACTGAACCAATAATCCAAGAAGATGGATTATATAAAGGAAACATGAGTATTGGAGGAAGAGTCATTAACAACCTGTAGTATGCAGTTGACACAACCGTGCTTGCTGGAAGTGAAGATGACTTAAACTACTTATTGATGAAGATGAAAGATTATAGCCTTCAGTATAGATTGCACCTCAATGTAAAGAAAATAAAAATCCTCACAACCAGAATAATAAATAAATTCATGTTAAATGGAAAAAAGATTGAAGGTGTCAGATACTTTATTTTGCTTGCACTGACCATCAACACTTATGGAAGCAGCAGTCAAGAAATCACATAATGTAGTGCATTAGGCAAATCTACTACACAAGACTTCTTAAGTCTTCAAAAGCAAAGATATCAGGTTGAAGACTAGGGTGAACCTAACCCAAGTCATGGTATTTTCAATAGCTTCACATGATGTGAAAGTTAGACAGTGAACAAAAACCATAGAAGAATTTATGTATTTGAGTCATGATGTTAAAATACCATGGACTGTCAGAACAACAAATAAATCTGTGTTGGAAGAAGTAAAGCCAGAGTACTCCTGAAAATCTTAGATAGTTAGACTTAGCCTCTTGTACTTCAGACATATTATCAGGAGGGGCCTGGCCTTGGAGAAGAACATCATGCTTGATAAAGTGGACAGTGAGCTAAAACAAGAAGACTCCCAATGAGATGGATTGGCACAGTGGCAGCAACAATGGGCTCAAGCATAACAATTCCACGACCAGGCAGTGTTTCTTTCTATTGTGCATAGGGTCACTATGAGTCAGAACTGACTCAACGGCACCTAACAACAACAGTGTTCCATTGACTGTAATCACAGGACTTGGTGGTACTGAGAGACATCCTAAGGAATTTCCTGTATTCCAGATATACTTTTTACCTTCATTGTGCAATAGCAGCCCAATTACCCCTCAGTAATCAGGATCAATCCCACCAGTCAGTACATTAACTCCCTTCTTTATCTTTTGATACAAAGGAATGAGGAACCCAAGATGTTCAGGCAGTATTCTTAACTTACAGTTCAATGGAACCAGTATTGTGTTTACAGGTGGGAGTTTCCTCCCTTTAGAAATAAGACCTCCAGACCCCTAAAGTATAGGGTCATATGGGCAAGAAGCAATATTTTTTGAGTGAGTCACTAGGGGTAATAAGAGTGGTGCTGTTCTCATTTCTACCCCTTGCTTCCTGGATCAGTGATTCCTGGATGTTGGAGAAAAATCATCACATAATGAACGCTGGCATAGAGCACATATGATGGTGGTTGTGTGCTGTCGAGTCGGTTCCAACTTATAGCTAACCTCTATGGGGTTTCCAGGGGAAATCTATGGAAGCAGAAAGCCTCATCTTTCTCCCACACAATGGCTGGTAGTTTTGAACTGCTGAGCTTGAGGTTAGCAGCCCAAATCATAACCACTAAACTACCAGAGCTCCTCAGACCCTCCTGGAAAGGTATTGCCACCTAGCAAGCATCACAACTGTGTTTTTAGAAGGCCATTCCACCCTTTAGTCAAACCAGCTGCTTCAGGATGATAGGGAACATGGTAAGACAAGTGAATTCTTTGAATATGGGCCCATTGCTACACTTCATTTACTGCGAAATAAGTTCCACGATCGTAAGTGATGCTGTGTGGGTTACTATGACTGTGGATAAATCATTCTGTAAGTCCACAAATGGTAATTTTGGCAGAAGCATTGTGTGCAGGGAAAGCAAATTCATATCCAGGGTAAATGTCTATTCCAGTAAATATAAAACATTACCTTTTCTATGATGGAAGTGGTCCAATGTAATTACTCTGCCATGGATTGTTGACTGATTACCCCAAGGAATGATTCCATATCCTGGACTCAGTGTTGTGTTCAGCAGTGGCTGTAACCAAATCAGCCAATAGTCTCACTTTTTGGTCAATTCAGAGCAGTCTATCTACTTACCTCTTCACCATACATACTTGTCACCAGTGTTCCAATCATGTTCCTTCCATATCCCTGACCATTCAAACAGTTAGCCACAGTCCATGAATCAGTAAACAATCATATATCTGACGATTTCTCTTTCCAAACTAAGTGAAGATCTATGTAAACTGCTTAGCATTTTGCCCATTGGGAGGGTTTTCTTCACCTGTCCTTTAGGAAGATCCCAGAAAGAATCAGTAGTGTTGCTGCTTTTGAGGAGTACTTGTGTATCATGCAGAAATATTTGTAAAATGACCATGAGTTTTCTCTTCCTCAGTCAACTCATCATAAGGAATTCCCCCATGAGGCCATAGGTGCAAATTGGGAGAGGGAAGTTAATGTGACAAGATTGGAGATCATGATTATTTGGGCCACTTTCTCACGCAAATGTCTTGTGCCATTTAATAATGGAGTGCTTCTGTGCACGTCTGACTTTATGAATCTGTGGGTCAGACAACACCCAGTTCATGATGGACACTCAGGTCTTATGGTGACTTGGTGGTCCACGGGTATGCAATATATCTCTATGAAGGCCCAATAACAATCCAAAAACCATTTCTCAAAAGAAGAGTAGTTATCTGCAGAGGATGGCAGGGCTTTGTGCCCAAATATTAAAGTTCTGCACTATAATATGCAAAAATATGGAATCAACCATCCCTCCCACAGCACTGTACTCAACTGAGTTCAATAGTTCATTACAAAGGCCACACAGAACTCAGACACCATACTCACAGTTATGGGATTTATTAGGGAAGTTAACAAGTTAAACTTCAGGGTTAGAAATGTTCAGGAAACAGTTTTCCCCGTCAGGACAGGCTCTCTCCTATAAGCAACGTCCCGCTGTCCCTTAGTCCCTTGGCCTTGTCTCTACCCTGCTCCTACAATGTTGCAAAGCTCTTTTAGGGCTGCTGATAAATGTTCCCAGTGCATACCACTCCACTTCAGCTTGAAGAATATGTAAGTCAGTAAACCTAGATCCCCAAATAAGTAGCTAAAGGTACCTCATTTTGCAAGCAAGCTTCCTGCCCAAAATCGATTAGCTTTACTTGCTCCAACACTCTGTCTCATACTATGGCTCTTTGTTCAGTTTCTTTTGCTCCTCTGCCACTCCTCCAGTGTCACAACTTTCTGTCCCTGTGTTAAAAGGGGTCAATGGTTTAGGGATCTTGGGTACAAAGGACATACTATACTCCTGGCTCTTTTTCTTTCATGGTAGTGTGATCTCCACTCTAGCTTCTATGATAGCTTATTTTATACAAGTTAGAGTTCCACTAGTACAAATCAAGTAAATATTTAATAGCATTCCTGTATATTTCACTGCTAGGGAATCCATGCCTAAGTAACAATGCCATAGTCCTTACAAGTCAGAATATTTTGATTACTGCTTTGATTCTGCTGTCCATTATAGTAACTATGATGACCTTATTTTTGTTGATCAAGTGCTTCTACTTAGCCCCTACCACCATGGGGTCCAATTTTCTTCAGCATACTAGTCATGGTACACTGTTGCAACACTGTATACAACAGAACAAAACAATGCCTGATCCTACCCTATTCTCACAGTTTTTGTTATGTTTGAGCCCATTGTTGGAGCCACTGTGTCAATCGATCTCATTGAGGGTCTTCCTGAGTTCCACTGACCCTCAACTTTAACAGGCATTGGTTCCTCCTGATAACATGTCCAAAGTACAAGAGCCAAAGTCTCACCATACTTGCTTCTAAGCTTTCTGACTGTACTTCTTTCAAAATAGTATTGTTTGTTCATCTGGAATTTCATAACATGTTAAATATTCTTTGCCAACACCAAAATTCACATGCTTTAATGCTTCTCCAGTATTCTTTAGTCATTGTCCAGCTTTCACATGTATATGAAAAGATTGAAATATCATGGTGTGGATGATGTGCACCTTAGTCCTCAAAATGAGTTACTCTGTAACACTTTAAAGAGATCTTTTGCAGTAGATTTGAACAATATGATAGTCCTTTGATTTCTTGACTGTTGCTTTCATGAATTTTGAATGTGGAGCCAAGAAAACTGAAGTTTTCCACAACTTCAACCTTTTCTCTTTTTATCATGATGATGTTTATTGGTCCAGTTGTGAGAATTTTCAGTTACTTTACATTGAGGTGCAATCCATACTGAAGGCTGTAGTCTTTGATCTTCATCAGTAAGTATTTTAAGTCCTCTTTACTTCCAGCAAGCAGGGTATGTCATCTGCATGTCACAGGTTGCTGATGAGTCTTTCTCCAATCCTGATGCCACATTCTTCCTCATATAATCCAGCTTCTTGGATTATTTGCTCACCACACAGATTTAATAAGAACAGTGAAAGGAAATTACCCTGGCACACATTTTTCTTTATTTTAAACCATTCAATATACACTTGTTCTGTTTGAATGACTGCCTCTTGGTCTACCTACAGGTTCCTCATGAGCACAGTTAAGTGTTCTGTAATACCCATTCTTCTTAATGTTATCTATAGTTTGTTATCATTCAGACAGTCTAAAACCTTTGCATAATCAATAAAACACAAACAAATATCTTTCTGGTATTCTCAGCATTCAGCCAAGATCCATCTGATGTCAATAATGATACCCCTCATTACACGTCCTCTTGTGAATGCAGCTTGAACTCTGGCAGCTTCCTGTTGATGTGCTCTGTAATAATTTTTGTATTGTCTTCAGCAAAATTTTGTTTATGTGTGATATTGTTTGATAATTTCCACATTCAGTTGGGTTACTTTTCTTTGGAATGGATACAGATATGGATCACTTCCAATCTGCTGGCCAGGTAGCTAGTCTCAAAATTTCTTAGCATAGATGAATGAGCACCTCCAGCACTGTATCAGTTCATTGAAACATTCCAATTTGTATTGCATCAATTCCTGGAGCCTTCTTTAGTGCATCTTAGAATTCTTCCTTCGGTATCATTTGTTCTTGATCATATACTGTCTCTTGAAATGGTTGACATTGATCGATGTCAATATCAATTCTATTTGGTATAGTGATTCTGTGTATTCTTTCCAACTTCTTTCCATGCTTCTTGTATTGTTCAATATTTTGCCTATTTACTTCTTTAGTATTGCAAGCCGGAGGCTTGGATTTATTCTTCAGTTCTTTCAACTTGAGAAATGCTGAACGTTTTCTTCCCTTTGGGTTTTCTAAATCCAGGTCTTTGCACATTTTATTATACTATTTGACTTTGTCTTTTCAAGTTGCCCTTTGAAATCACTTTCATCATTTCTTCTGGCAGCTTTAGCTTCTGTATGTTCAAGAACAGGTCTTAGAATCTCTTCCCATGCCCATCTTGGTCTTTTCTTTCTTTCCTGTCTTTTTCATGACTGTTTGTTTTTTAATGTATGTTATTCTTGATCTCATCCCACACTCCTGTGGTCTTTGGTCATTAGTGTCCATGGCATCAAATCTGTTCTTCAGATGATCTCAAATTCAGATGTGATATACTCGAGCCATATTTTGGTTCTCATATACTTGTTTTAATTTTCTTCAGTTTCAACCTGAATATGAGCAATTGATAGTCTGTTTCACAATTATCCCTTGGTCTTGTTTTGTTTGATGATATTGAGTTTCTCTATTGTCTCTTCCCACAGATATAATCAATTTGATTTCTGTGTATTCCATCTAGCAAGGTCCAAGTGCATAGTCACCAATTATGTTGTTTTAAAAAGATATTTGCAATGAATATGTTATTGGTCTTGCAAAATTCTATCATAACAACAATTAGAAACAGACCAACAGAGGGAACCCACAG
>NW_006408557.1:5431145-5460965 GCF_000296735.1 Chrysochloris asiatica
TATGGATGCAGTAGCTCAAAAGAGGGAACAAATCCTTACAGCAAGAATCATTCCCACCCCCTCCACACACAGGGTAGACAGGGATGGACAACTTGGACATTGGCTACCCAAAATGGGGGTGGGGGTGTAGGGAGGAGGCTACAAAGGCAAGAAGTGACTGGCTTACAAGCTTTCAAAAGGGAACATAGAGCCAGAGGGCCAGGAGGAAGGCAGAATCTCCAGTGAGTAGTATCCAATCTGTCTAGGCAGAGCTGATAAAATGAAATGCAGGTAGGTCTCTTGTTATACAATAGTGAATAATTGTTATCAGGACTGATTGTGAGGGTTGGAAATGTAAAGGTAGACTTTTATAGCAAGGAAGGGAGTGGTTAACTTTCCAATCTAGGAGTGGAGGTCCCTAGGACCATCAATGGAGAAGAGCCGAGAAGCAGTGATGCCTGAGATGGAGCCAGAGGCAATGACGTGGAGTGATGGCACCGCTGGGGACTTGAGACCCAGAGAGGAAGAGCGACTGTGTGCTGAAGACTGGGGGGTGGGAGGGTAGTGTAGGGGGCAGGCTTGCAGGGTATACACTTTGGTTGGTTGATGATGCATGGAGGGGATTGTAACCATGGCAATGAAACAATTTGCTATAGCATGAATGTAAAACTAATGTTCTCCCATGTAAACTATCATATAATTCACAATAAAAAAAATAAATAAAAACAAACAAACAAACAAAATTCTATCATACAATTTCCAGTGTTGTTTCTATCACCAAGGACATATTTTCTAACTACTGATCCTTTCTCTTTGTTTCCAACTTTCTCATTCCAATCATCAGTAATTAACAATGCTTCTTGTTTGCATGTTTGATCAGTTTTAAACTAAAGTGGTGGTGTTGTTTTGTCCAGTCAGTTTCAACTCATAGTAACCCTGTATAGGATTTCTGAGGCTGTAAATCTTTGCTGGAGCAGAAAGTCTCATCTTTCTCCCATGGAGTGGCTGGTGGGTTAAAACACTGACCCTGTGGTTTGCATTCTAGTGCTTTTTCATCAGTGACTTCGGTGATTGGTGCATACATTTGAATTTGAATTTATTAATTTGTCCTCTTTGTAGGTGTATGGATATTATTCTATCACAGACATAATTGTACTGCAAGATAGATTTTGAAATGTTCTTTTTGATAACGAATTCAACATCATTCTGCTTCAATTTGTCATTCCTAGCATAGTAAACTATGGGGTTGTCTAGTTCAAACTGCTCAATGCCAGTTCATTTCAGTTCACTAATGCCTAAGATTGTGCTGTTGAGTTGATTTCAACCCATTTTAACCCTGTATAAGGTTTCCAAGGAGCAGCTGGTGAGCTTGAACCACTGACCTTGCAGTTCAAACGACTTTGCAGTTCTGGCGCATTAGCTCCCAGAACTATACCAGGTTGCTTAGAATACTGATCTTTATATCTTCCATTTAATTATTAATTACTGCCGATTTTCCTAGCTTCATACAGTCTGTGTTTTAATTATTAATAGATTTTTATAGCTTTTTCTTCTCATTTTGAGTCATCAGTACATGAAGGTCCTGAAAGCTTTGCTCCATCTACATGGAAGGTTGAGTCTACTTTGAGGAGGCAGCTTTTCCCAGTTGTATTTTGGTTACCTTCCAACCTGAGTGACTCCTCTTCCAGCAACATATCTGCCAGTTTTCTGTTGCTGTTCATAAGGTTTTCAGTGACTGTCTTCCAAAAATGGACCAATTTTTCCTTCTTCTTAGTTTATCATAGTCTGTAAGCTGTTCACCAGGACTGACCCTGAAGTATTTGAAATACCATGTCATAGCTTCCTACATCACAGCAACATACAAGCCACCACAGTATGACAAACTGACAGGTAAGTGGTGGTCATTGTAGTTAGGTATCTTAATTCAGTTAGGGCAGCTCTAACTATCAAATCGTTCTTAAATAAGATAATAATCACAGTAGTCTTCAAGGATGCTGGAGATTCCTTCAAAAATTTGGCCCTCACTATTGTGGTAAATTATATGTCTTCTCAGACCTCCAAATATAAATCTATGGGTTTAATCTGATAAATCAACTGTAGCATGACAATTTCCCCAAGTCTTTGGATACCTTCTTCTACAGTATACCAAGTCAGGTATGAAGCTTCAATTTTATTTAGTATAGGCCATTCCACAATTCATTCTTCAGATACTTGAACTTGTTCCTAACCTCTTAAAATGAAACACTGAATGAAGAATCTGTGCTTAGTGGGTCTGTATCAATAAGCTCAGACTGATCCAACTTTATGTTCCTTGAACCATTTCCACACCTTTCATTATATCATTCCCTTAATTGCCATTCCCACACATAGACTCCAAGTTTCTGCTTGTATATATAAGAAAAATCAAACAGTTTTTTGAAGTGTAGCATACCTGTTCCTGGGTCACACTTTCTACTTCATCTTTCAGGACTCATTGGAACTTAAGTTTAATTTTAAATCTAGAATCAATAATTGGTAGTGGGAGTGTTTCCTGAGAATACTCAATAATGTCTTGTAAAGCTTATGCATCAGATGATGTCCCAGACAACTTCCCAGGCACTGATTCAAATGATATTCAGACAGCGAGTCTTTAGGTACAACTGGGCTAATTTCATCCTGTGAGGGTAAGAAAGTCTGTTAATAGAAGTAATTCAATGGAATTTAGGAGCTCAATATCCCCAGCTTCTTGATTATCTTCCCATATGTCCCCCATACTAAGTTTCAAATTTCTATTTCTTTCCAATCAGTGCCCTCACTTTAACTTTAGACATCATTCAAGGTTAGAAATTCAACTGGCATGGTAACTCAGTCATTCTTATTACAATAAGACTCAGTTTGTATTTTGGAAATAACAGCTCTGTTACTAAAAGACTTAAGATAAAGAAATTTCAGAACACAAGTGGAGATTTTGATGTCTTTTATATGGCCTGTGAGCTGTGACTCAGAAGCCAATCTCTTTCCTTCATCATTTTGTCTATTATTATTGTTGTTAAGTGCCATTGAGTCAATTCTGATCCATAGCAATCCTATATAGGGTTTCCAAGGAGCAGCTGGTGAGCTTGAACCACCAACCTTGCAGTTCAAATGACTTTGCAGTCTGACGCATTAGCTTACAGTGCCACTATTATAAATAGGATCAATCTACCAGCTTTCCTATACTTCTCATTCTAACACAACTGCAGACAATTATCAAACACAATCACTTAAAGCATCACATCTCACCAGCACTTGATCTGTTGGCATATTAATATTGCCATGTCATGCCATGGATTAGTAGAGCTTTTAAGCATCTTTAAGGTTGATGCTTGAGAATCAGTTTGGAAAACTCATCCTTAAGATTTTGTTTCACTACAAGCACCCCTTTTACTAAAGTTCTAGAGAACTTGGGTTCTCTAGAAAAACAAAACTAGTGAAAGTTGTGTATCTATGAAGGACATAGCTCACAAAAACTTACAGAAGCTAACAAGTTCCAAGTCCAAGGGGCCAGGTGTCAGGCTTATGCCTTCTGGTTCATATGCAGGAGATGACTAATCCAAGATCAGCAGGTCAGATGGCAGGCTACTGTCTCACAGGCTGCAGAGGCTAATGACTTCCAAGGTTGGCAGGCAATACGGCAGTCCACTGGCTGAAGTCCAAAGAACTGGAGGTGGGAAGATGACAAGACAGATGCAAGATCTAGATTCAGCAAAAATCAAGAGACCTTTGCCAGAACTTTCATATATATTGGAAACAGGCCACAACCTCAATGAAAGTACCTTTCAATTTGCCGACTACTCATAGCAAATACATCATGGAGATGATCGCATAGTATCAGATCACAAAATGCAAGATGACTACATCATAACTGTCGACCACTGAGAATCATAGCCCAGTCAAGTGGGCACACAATCTTAACCATCATTGTTGCTATGAATCAGAACCAACTCAATGGTACATAACAAGAACAACCAATTTTGCCCATCTGTATTCAACCAATATCCTACTTTTGCCATCAATAAGAAATTACTCAGATAAATTTTATAAGTTGTTCCCCTAATTGGAGGACTCTTCTTTCTGTTTATGGTCTTTCACAGTTCTACTCATTCTTTAAATATTGAAAAATATCACTTCATTAGAGAATAACACTCTGACCTAATCATCTAATAACTTATATTATTAATTTGATCCTAAAGTCCACAGCCCAGATGTTTCCATTAAACTCTAGTCCTGGTACCCAACAGTCTGTTTGAGATCTCCATTGGATGTCCAATAGGTATCAAACTGAATTCTTCACATTTTTCTTCAAGCATGTTTATTTTCTTGTGTTCTACATTTCACTGTTCCCCTAGATATATAGAACCCAAGTCTTAGAGTAACTTATTCAAGGTTGGGTTATTCAGAAGAGAAGCCTAATATGGGGATTCATGTACAAGTGAGGTATTGAGAGAGAAAGGCCTCAAGGGAAATGTATAAGGGTGTTAAGGACAGGAGAGGGAGCTTGACAGAGGAGTGATTTTGGTAGAGTTTAGCCTCAGCTTGGTGCCATAGGGCACTCTGGAGTGTAAATGACACCAGAGTTATTTTAATTTGACAGATAGGAAGCTGGCTTTGATATCAGTATCACTGGTTGAAAGATCTCCCCTATATACACCCAGTGAACACTCAGCATTTCTAGATGAGTGGTGAATGAACTTAAGTCACCACAAAGATGGCAGATGATAGCCATTAGCAGCCAACACTCAAAACAACTGAGTGAGGGGTGCACCAAGCTGGTAAAAGAGGTAGGCATGAAATACTAACAGGATCCACTTCAACATCCTGATCTTATTTCTTCCCCTCACCAACCGCACTCAATTAATCAGTGCAGAAGAAAATCCAGAGGATCTATTCATCACTCAGAAGTGAGAAAAATAGATCAAATTGTCAACATAGTGGGAAGTAACTACCTATAATTAGGTGCCATAGTAGATAGAGTCTGTTCGTGGTTACCTGAGAGAAAATGAAATAAAGGACTTCCCTTCCACCTCAGGAAAAATGAGTATCACCACTTCTACCCATGACCAGCAGAAAAGTCTCACATCTGCACAGTTAGTCAAAGAGGAAAAGTCATGCCCCAATCCTACAAAAGGAGGTGAAGGAATTCAACACTAGCAGTGTAACCATCTGGGGAAGTCATCAGCCAAGTCCACAGAAGACAAAAGGATCCTCACACTAGTAAAGTCAGCCTCCTTAGGAAAAACTAGAGTAAGCACCCAGAGACTTAAGTTTCCAAAACACGTATAACTTGGAGAGACAAACTACGAGTCAATGGTAATAGATAAATCCTTATACAGAACTGCTGACTCAGTACTGAAAGAACCAAAGGGCCAGAGTGTCCTTTAATGGAATGTAGGAGATGATACTGAAGGGAAACCTAATAAATAATCTCTTGAATTACAAAAATCTTCACATTTTTTAATTGCCACAATACAATAGATGTTGCATGGTCAATAAAAAAGAATAAAACATACAGGATCACAAGAGAAGGTCCTAGCCAAAAAAAGCAAAGAAAGTAGAAATGTATCCTATGGAGACAAGGATAATGGAAAAGTCAGAACATTTAAATATATTTAAAGAAAGCAAAGACTACACAGAAAACAAGCTAGTGGAGAACAAGAAACAAAATGTGATACGAAATAAGAAGCTCGGTAAAGAAATAAAAAATGGAGCTGAAGGCAAATAATTGCATTAGAAAATGCAAGAAAAAATTCAATAATAGATTTGAGCAGACAAAAGATAGAATAAGTGAGCTAGAAGACAGAGTAACTGAACTTACTAACTTGCAGAAGAGCACAAAGGAGAGTAAAAAAGCCAAGTAGAAATGTGGTATTCAATTTAAAAATCTAACAGCGTTTGGGGAAGCCACGAGTATCATGATAACATTGTTGTTTTCTTAGGTGCTGTTAAGTCAGTGCCAAGTCATAGTGACTGTATTTGCAAAGGAAAGAAACACTGCCTGGTCCTGTGCCATCCCTACATTTATTGCTATGTTTGAGTCCACTTTTTCAGCCACCATGTCAGTCCATATCCTTGAGGGTCTTCCTCTTTTTTGTCAACCCTCTACTTTACCCAACATGATGTCCTTCTCCAAGGACTGTTCTCTTCTGATAATATGTCCAAGCTACATAAGACAAAGTTTAGCTAGCCTTCCTCTAGGAGCATTCTGATTGTACTTCTTCCAAGACAGATTTGTTCATTCTTCTTACAGTCCATGGTATACTCAATATTGTTCATGATCACCATAATTCAAAGACATCGATTATTCTTCAATCTTTTTTATTCATTATCTAGCATATGGGGCAATTGATAACACCATGGTGCCAAAAGAGTAAAGAGGACATATCTGATTTCCTCTGGCTTCACAAGGGGGGAGAACTCAGCCCAAAGCCAATTCCTATGACATGGAGGTTAGATATGCCTTCACCCTACAATCTTTACTCTATTCTGATACTAACTATCCCCCCCACAGTGCTCTCTGCTTCACTTCATTTTTGGCTTCAATAAGCCATTGCAATGACCATGCAGAACTCGTAGACAATACTTGCAGTTCTGATGTTTATTAGAGAAGTGAGAAGGGTCCTTAGTATTCAGCATCAGAAACAACTCAAGATGTAGCAGTTCTCCAAACTTTTTCTCTGCATTACTGCAGGCATGCCTACAGTTTGCTATTTTCTTCAGTCTTTCAGCCATGTGGCCCCTCAGCCTCTGCCCCACTCAAGCAAATATGACAAAGTTCCTTTAGCCAGTCTGCAAATGTCCAAAGAGTACATTTTGCAAGTCAGCTTCCTGCTCATGAGCATTCAGCTCTACTTGGTCCATGGACTGGGGAGCCTGCAGCTGTGCTGTCTCTCTGTGCCACTCCTTCTGTAATCACCTCTGCTGTCATTACCTTCCCCTTGGGCCCCAGGCTGATCAATGACTGACTGATGATGTGACAGTTTGAAAGCCCAGCTCCCTACGTTAGGTTAGGACAAACTTTGAGGTGTAATTTGTATTTCAGATCTTTCCTGAAAGATCATCCTGAGACTGAGACTGTGTCTAAATTGAACCTTTGTTTTCTTCTAACTCTTCCCTAGGTTGCTACCTCACTACCTGACTGGTTTCTTCTGGAATCAGTTCTTTAATAAAACACTTGTGCATAAATTCTTACCTGAGGGTCTAATTCCAACAGAATCTAGCCTAAAGCAGCTGCCTTTCTTACAATACCTTATTGGGGTTTTTTAAAAATAAATATTGTGAATTCCTTCTTGAAGTCATTTTCTACTCATTGTCTTAAGAGATAATCTGAAGTTTCCTAAATCTTTAGCACCATTAAATCACCAATTTTAAATGTTCTTTTTGTGTAATACAAGTAAGAAGTAATTCTGAAGAGTTAAGAAGATGTGAACTCTGACTTGGCATGTACCTCTCAGGCTTGATTTTTTGTGGATAGTGAGCCAACTTTGCGATGGATATCATCTGGGAGAGAAGACCTCTCCTCGGAAACTTCTCAAAATGAGAAAATTGAGCTGTCTGCCCTTTGCTAGACTGCACGCATTACTCTGGAACGAGCAGAAGAGAGAAGCCAGCTGCAGAACTAATAATAATATCCAGTTAGCATTTAATTTACACACATTCTGATTTATTTTATAATTTCAAGTTGCTGGAGAAGTGTATCTTTCCCTTCCCAAGGCCCAGAAGCTGCAAAATGTAATCACTGAAATGGCTCCACTCTGCTCATGATATGGCATCCTTGCATTTCTTTAATGGCTTAACGTCTGGTATCATTAAGTTTCCCTTAAATTGTTGTTGTTAAGTCCTGTTAAGTCAGTTCTAACCCATAGCAACCTTGTATAGGGTTTCTGAGGAGCAACTGGTGAACTTGAACCATCAACCTTGAGGATCAAACCGACTTTGTAGTCCAGCTCATTAACCCACAGCACCACACCAGGTCTCTCCACCTCACTGGGCAAAAGATTACTCTTCTTTACTAACCTATATGAAAGCTACTTTAATTATCTTTCTATTCTGTGCAAATAGGTACTTAGGGCGTGGAAAGCACAATCATTTAAAGAACCTGGTGATAAACACTGTCAAAGAAAGTCCATTAGAGAAGGGCTACAAGGTGGTCTTGAAGTCAGAGCATTTAAACAGATGCTCTGCTTATTGTTGGTAAATCTGGATCGCCAAGCTGAGAAAACTTTGTACTTACACATAGGGCACACGTGCCTATCAACTCACCAATACACACACACAAACTTTTTGTTTGTTGTTAAATGCTGTTGAGTTGTTTCTGACTCCTAGCAACCCTGTATGGGGTTTCTGAAGAGTGGCTGGTGAGTTTGAACCACTGACCTTGTGGTTCAAACTGACCTTGTGGCCCAGTGCTTCTCCTACAGACCCAGAACAGTACTTCACACACACACTATGATCACTTTTAAAAAGACTTATATCTGGAGTGATCTACAAGGAGTGCTGACAGAGTAGAGGAAAGGGAAGTCACATTTCTATAGTCAAAGCACTCTCAATGGCCTGGTAGCATTCCCACCACCACCCTGTCAATAAGCAAAGACACAAGACCACAACCCACTTTATTTCACTATATGCCTCATCCCTCCTGTATTTGCTTCTTATCCCAAATTTGGCCTGGACCTTGGCTCCAGACCAAGACTTCACAGAGATCAAGTCTTCTGGGAAGAAGTTCACTAAGTAAAGGAAGAGGTCTAGGCCAAAGGCAATAGCATATTCAAAGGCTAGGGACGTGAGAGAATTGCGTGTTGGGCAACTATAAAATTAGTTCTTTATGTCTCAATTATAAAAGATAAAATGAGATTGGACAAAGTCCCCCTTACAGAGTACAGCCAGAGTGCTTCTTGGAGGCTAGGATGGCCAAACTTCGTCTCTCATACTTTAGACATAGTCAGGAGGGTCAGAGAAAAAGAGGAAGACCCCCAGTGAGATGGATTGGCAAAGTGGCAGTATCAATGGGTTCAAGCATGGCACCAATAGAGTGAGGTTGGCCCAGGAATCAGGCAGTGTTTCATTCTGCTGTGCATAAGGTCACTATGAGTAGGTACCAACTCGATGGTACCTAACAACAACAACAATTGTTGTTGTTAAGTGCCCTCAACTCATACTGACTTGTATAAGGTTTCTGAAGAACTACTGGTGAGTTTGAATCACCCACCTTGTGGTGACCAGTCTATTGATTATCCTACAGTGCCACACCAGGAATCCTATATCTTGTTGTTGTAGTTGTTGTTAAGTGCCATCAAGTTGGTTCTGACTCATAGGAATTCTGTATAGGGTTTCCAAGGAGCAGTTGGTGAGCTTGAAACACCAACCTTGCAGTTCAAACAGACCTTTCAGTCCACCACACTAGGACTCCCCAGCCATGCCACTTATCCTCAAATTTGTCGTTGTTGTTAGGTGCCATCAAGTTGGTACCAACTTATAGTGACACTATGTACAACAGAATGAAACACTGCTAAGTCCTGGGCTAGCATCACAATTGTTGCCACGCTTGAGCCCATTGATGCTGCCACTTTGCCAACCCATCTCGCTGTAAAAAGACCCATGGCACTGTAAATATTCTCCTCCAACACCATAACTAAAAGGCATCAATTCTTTTACAGTTTTACTTATTCACTGTCCAGCTTTTGCATGCATATGAGGTTATTGAAAATACCATGGCTTGGCTTAGTTGCACCTTAGTCCTCAGGATAACATCTTTGATCTTCAACACTTTAAAAAGGTCTTGTGTAGCAGATTTGCCTAATGCAATCATTTGATTTCTTGACTGCTGCTTCCATGAGCGTTGATGGTTGATTCAAGAAGAATGAAGTCCTTGACAACTTCAATCTTTTCTCCTTTGATAAGAATATTGTTTATTGGTCCAGTGGTGAGGATTTTTGTGTTCTTAACATTACTTCTTCCTTCCGTATCACTGGTTTTTGATCATATGCTACCTCTTGAAATGGTTGAACATTAACCATTTCCCTTTGGTGCAGTAACTCTGTGTATTCCTTCCATCTTCTCTTGATGCTTTCTGCATCATTCAATAATTGGCCCAGAGAAAACTTCAATAACTAAAGTTGAGACTTGAATTTTTTCTTCAATTCCCCTAGCTTGAGAAATGCTGAGTGTGTTCTTCCTTTTTGGTTTTCTGACTCAAGATCTTTGCACATTTTGTTGTAATATTTGACTTTATCTTCTCGAGCTGAACTTTGAAATTTTCTGTTCAATTTTTGTACCTCCTCATTTGCTTTAGCATCTCTACACTTGAGAGTAAGTTTCAGTGTCTCTTCTGACATCCATTTTTGACCATTTCCTTCTTTCTTATCTTCTTAATAACTTTTTGCTTTCTTAATGTATGATGTTCTTGATGTCATCCCACAACTCTTCTGGTCTTTGGTCTTTGTGTTTAATGTATCAAATCTGTTCTTCAGATGATTACTAAATTTAGGTGGGATATATTCAAGGTCATATTTTGGTTCTCATGGATTGGTTTTCATTTTCTTCAGCTTCAATTTGAAATGAACAAATCACTGATTTTGCAGAATTCTATCATGCGATCTCCAGCATCATTTCTATCACCAAGGCCGTATTTTCCAACCACTGATCCTTCCTCTTTATTCCCAATCTTTGCATTCCAATCCCCAGTAATGATCAGTACATTTTGAGTGCATGTTTGATAAATTTCAGATTGAAGAATTTGGTAGAATTCTTCTATTTCATCCTCACTGGCTTTAGTGGTTGGTGCATACATTTGAATAATAGTGGTATTAACAGGTCTTCCCTGAGGCACATGGATATTATCCTATCACAGACAGCATTGTACCTCATGACTGATCTGGATATGTTCTTTTTGATGATGAATGCAACACCATTCCTCTTCAATTTGTCATTCCTGGCATAGTAAACCATGTGGCTGTCAGATTCAAAATGGCCAATACCAGCCCATCTCTGCTCACTAATGCCTAAGATATCGATGTTTATGCATTCCTTTTCATTTTTGACAATTTTCCTAGATTTATACTTAGTACTTTCCATGTTCCGATTATTAATGATATTTACAGCTGCTTTTCTTCATTTTGAGTTGTGTCCCATCAGCAAAGTAAGGTCCCATGGGCTTTACTCCCACGGGCTTTACTCCATTCATGTTATCATGGTCAACTCTACTTTGAGGAGGCAGCTCTTCCCCCGTCACATTTTGAGTGCCTTCTGACCTGAGGGGCTAATTTTCTGGCACTATATCTGACAGTGTTTCTCTGCTATTCAACAACATATTGTTGATCTTGTTGTTGTTGTTGTTAAGTGCCATAGAATCAGTTCCAACTCATAGTGACCTTGTACAGGGTTTCTGAGGCTGTAAATCTTTACAGGAGCAGAAAGCCTTGTCTTTCTCCCACGGAACAGCTAGTAGTTTTGAACTTCTGACCCTGAGGGTAGCAGCCCAATTCATGACCACTACACAATTAGAGCTCCTTTTTGTTGTTGTTAGTTGATGTTAAGTCAGCAAAAAGGGTCTTAAGAGCAAAATCATCATAACTATGAGATAGACCTGTGGTAGGAGCCCAGAGGTCAGTTTCCTTTTTGCATCTGTGATAAATGATCATACATTCTGGGTGCTCAGTAATTACTAACTGACTTGAGTGATCTACTATTCATCTCTCATCTTAACCATTCTCTTGTAGAGGTCCTTACAGACAACCCAATGATGAAATCATCAGTTAAATAACTTGGTCCATTTTCATAAACTTTCTGTTTCTGAATTTATAAAATGAGTAGACTGGACTAGGTTCCTGACAAATCCCCCTCTATCCCTAACATTCCAAGTTAGCCAGTTCTCTGTAGAGTGAGCTGGAAGCTGTCGTCTAAGAGAATATTGTCAGAAGTCTTGAATGAGATGATCAGGTTAGAAGAACATCTCCTTTCAAACCCCCTTCAATTCTGGGCTAAGCCATGTTGTTGTTGTTGTTGTTGTTGTTGTTGTTAAGTGCCGTCGAGTCATAGCGACCCATAGTGACCCTGCACAGGGTTTCCAAGGAGCATCTGGTGAGCTTGAACCACTGACCTTGTAGTTCAAACGGCTTTGCAGTCCAGCACATTGACCATAGCTATCTGCAATTATGTAATGTGTGTTAGTTAGAGGTGCTGAGACAGTCATTGTTTCTACACTTCCCTTTCTGTGGAAGAAATAGAATGAGCCTTATGGGGGTCATTTTAGAAGAGGAGGAATCTCATGCTTTTTTTATTTTAAAATTATCTTTTTATTTGAAGTGAATTTTTAGTTGGCTGAATTTATGTTGCCTTTGGCACCTACTCTGTAATTTGAATTTAGCCTGCTTCACTTGGCTTTGCTTTTCTCAAGCCTTGAGAAGGGATCCCTAGACTGTTGATTAAAAGCTATTCAGCTTAATTAAAGAGTGTTTCAATGATAACACTATTTTTCTAATTCAGCAGAGTTGACTGATGTAGGTTGCAGCCTGTGGCTAGGTGTCCTTGGTTAGGTGCTGCCAGCTCTAACCTTGAGGTTTGTAGGTAAAAAATCTGAAAGGAATGCAGGAAGGTTCCCAGTACTGTTTTGTTCCAGACTTTGCCCTTGTTTAAATCACTTTCTGGTTTGTACTTTGGCTCACCAGCACACTGTCAATTCCATGAAATGAGTAGGAGGCTATATGGTGAACACTGTGTGCTCCTTGTTTCAAAAAGAAAAGAAGGAGAGGTTCTGTACAGCTAGCTCTGCAGTCATTTCAGAACCAAGTCTTGATTACTCCCTTTGTGAAGGGAAGACAGGTATCACATATAAATGAGCACTCAATGCTAGAATCTCCCCTAGTGGAAGTGCCCAGTTGTGAAGGCCCTTGGACTCACAAACTTAGATTCTGATCTCATTGCTTCATTGTCTTTACAATCACAGAGAATAGTTACCTAATCCCTACTGCCTTGTACAACTGCGAGAGTCCTAATACACATACCACTAATAGTCAATATTGGATAAACTCTGGACTGCTAAGTGAAAGGTCAGTGGTTCAAACCTACCAGCTGCTCCTTGGAATCTCTACAGACGGTCACTAAGAGTAGAAACCAACTCGATGGCACCTAATGACAACAATTGTTAATATTAATTTTTCTTCATCAGTGAGGCTAGCAATTTGAAATAAGAGAAACCATACAAGAAATATACTTGGGCAGAAACAATCCATGGTACTGAAAAGTTGTAGGGACTCAAAATAATTTATTGTGCAAACTAGGACACTTGAAAATGAAAGAGGGTACTCTTCATATTTACACTGGGAAAACAGGCCTAACTCCTACAAGTGGTCACCCTCTAGAGAGCAACAGCTCTTGAGTAAGAATATCTTGAATAGAGCTTTGCTGTTGTCTTTCTTTCCCATACTGCGTGTTTTATACCACTCTGCTTTTATGTACTGATTTATTCCTATGGCCCTTTGCAATTCAGTGAATTTCTTTTAAATCACCTATCTAGCCATAGCCTTGTAATTTCTACCAAATGACTGGCTGGGTCTATGTAATACAAGGGTTAGACAGTTACTGCAAATGTTATTTCTGTAGCTTACCAAGGAGATTGGTCAATTGTGCCATTCTTCTAGGCTTAAAAGAGCCAGTTCCACAGAGGTTGATGGTGTCATCACTACCATAAAGAAGAAGAATCTGGAGCAGACCATGTCCCTTGGGTCACAGGCCCAGGGTCCATGCATTAAGAACCAGATCTTTATGAGTTGGAACTGACTTGATGTCACTTAGCAACAACAACAGACCCAGAAGAAAAAGAAAATGAAAAAGATGGTGAGAAAGTGGTGTGAGCCTCCTGGCCCACAGAGTGAGAAGTGATCATCTTCAGACAGTAGACTTGCCAGAAGAGCTAAAAGATCTGTAACACTTGCCTATAAAAAGCAGAGGTCTGCATGTTCAGGGGTCTTCCCTTGCATACCGCCCCACTTGGGCAGGAGGGATTCAGGTGAGTAGTGTGGCAGGAGTGAGCAGCAGAGGTTTAGAAGGGCCCAGATGCAGAGGTTTGTGAGTTCCTGTGCAGGGGTCTTCCAGCTGGCAGTGAAGCCTAGAGAGGCCCAGTGGCAGAGAAGAGCTTCAGAAGCTGTGCAGGTCCCCAAGCAGTGGTAGTAGACAAGGCAGTGGTGATACAAACACAGAATCTGACCTAAACCACAATGTAACAGCCCAGGGCCATGTGAAGGGACATGGGTAATTTGGAAAAGAACAAATGTTTTTCCTTTGGGAATCTGTTACTATTGTTTAATATTTGCTTTTATAAATAAAAATAATGGCTTTCATTTAGAAAATACTATAGATGTTGTGTGTCCAGCTCTGTCACATATGAATATAGCACCCCTAGAATCGTTGATGCCAGTGGATGTATATGTATTATCCTTAATGGCTGCCTGGAAATTTGAGACACTGCTTGTCTGCATGTACAATGCAGAAAGATAGACATATACCCTGGACTACTTAATATCTATTATCAAATTATATGGTAGATTGTTGTGTTGGCAAATCTTGTATTCATGTGCTTAAGTAATCCCTTCCCACAATTACTTTGGACTTGACCATGTGATTTGCTTTGGCCAATGGAACTTTAGTAAACATGATGCAGACAGAAGATTGAAAAGTGATTTCACATTGGCACAATCTTTAGCCAGTTTTGAGACTTTGCAACTATCATGTAAATAACCCAAGCATGTCTTCTGAATGATGGAAAACCACACATAACAGAAATAATCTATCCCAAATAATACCATCCTAAAACAATTAGTCTAAACTCAACCTAACTGCTGATTTCACTCACGTAAATGAGCCTACCTGAGATTAGAAAACTCTTGGATGAGTTCAACCTGAATTGCCAACCCAAACCACCATAAGCTAAATAAATTGTTGTTCTTTTAGGGCCCAAAGTTGAAGTGTTCATTTTATAGCAAAAAGGTAACTGATACACACTGGATTGTTGTGATAATTAGAAAGATGGTCTACAAGTAAAGCAACCAGTACTATACTTCGTATATGGTAATTATCCAATAGATGGTGACTATGACTACCCCATGATGTGGAAAAGTACTAACAAAGAGTCATAACTGTACCTCAAAACTTTCCTACAAGGGGTAGGGTTCCGATGGGAAACTTCTCAGAAACTCCAGGAAATCCCTCTGATATAAAGACCTGAGAAAGCATGTGAAACAGCTACACATGATAATCCTGGCCTGAGATTCAAGCAAAAGGATCAAGAAGTAAATCAAACACTGACTGGAACAAGACACTATGAAAAACAGTGAATGAAGAGCAGAGGTTCCTGCCCAGCCAGTAAGGCTGTTTTGATTCATAGGAAGGCAACTTCATGGAATATCCAATAAGACAGACACACAGTATAAGACAGACAAATCCAGAGTGAAGCAAGGTGAGCAGATCACAAGCTAGATCTAAGAATGAGATGTGCAAGAAGGTGGGTGAGAAATCCAGAAATTCAGGCAACCACAGAGCAGGATCCCAGTAAACAGGGATAGTATCACTCACTAGTAGTGGTCCCTGATCAGTCTGGTTAGGAGCCCACACAGTGGCGAACACCTGTGGGATGGCAGCTAAAGACATTGGACTCTGGGTGGCTTCCTTCCACTGAGTGAGCAGGAACTAGATAACCAGTTGCACTGGTGACATACACTTTGAGAAGTGCACTCTCCCTTTACCCCACACACCCACCTGGTGACCAGAGGCATGGGACCTCTGCCCCCACCCACTCAGTTGCTGATGATTACTCCTCGTACTGTTCTTTCCCCACCTGGTAGTCCATCACCCCATTCTCTGCTCTCCCATGGACTGAGGACCACATGCCTATGGATTCTGCAATTGGTGACATGTACTCCCTGCACAAGGCTCCACAGGATCACTACTTCCACAGTTGGCAAAACACATACTTACTCCTCCATGGTCAGAAGCACTCCGTCACATAGATTGGGCCCTGTACTTGGGCTGTCTCCACAGTTGGCAGCTTTCCCCCACTTCCTCCGTGGTTGGCAGTGCACACTATCAGGCATCTGGCACCACTTTCCAAGCACTTTTGCTGGTCAACATTTGCACCTGCATCACAACTGCACAGCTTTTTTCTTTATTTATTTTTTTCTCTCCCTCCTCTCCCCTACCCTTTTTTTTGTTTGTTTTGTGTGCCCTTTATTAGAACCCTCCCAAATACCCAAACTAATTCCACCAATCCCCAACCACCCCCACCCCACCGGCACATGCATAAGTACACCCACACTTGCAGATAATACCCACTTCACCTGGTTTCAATGACTGGATGATCAGAGCTCCACTATAAGAATAAAGAAGAGGAAAAAAAGAGTAATCTGATGCAATTTGATGAACTTAACCTACACCTATAGTAGCTCAAAAGAGCGAACAAATCTATACAGTGAGGATCATTCCCACTCCCTCAAAACTTAGGGTAGACAGGGATGAGCAACTTGGACATTGACTATCCAAAATGGGGTGCTATAAATGCACAAAGTGACTGGCTTTCAAGAGGGAGCCTAAATCCAGAGTGAGGAGGAATTTAGAATCTCCACTGAGTAATATGCAATCTGTCTATGTGGGACTGATGAAAGGAGATGCGGATAGGTCTCTTGTGATAAAATAGTGAATAATTGATATCAGGACTGACTGTGAGGGTTGGAAATGTAAAGTAGACATTTTGTAGCAAAAGGAGGGGAGTAGTTGACTTTGCAGTCCAGGAACAGAAGACCCTGGGACCATCAAGGAAGAAGAGTGGAGAGCGGAACCCTACCCAGAGAAACAGTGATGGTAGAGATGGAGACAGAGATGATGACGTGGAGAGATGGAGCAGCTGGGATCTCTAGACCCAGAGAGGGCTGTGTGCTGAAGACCAGGGGGCAGGCTTGCCTTTGGTTGGTTGATGATGCATGGAGGAGAATGCAACCATGGCAATGAAACGATATACAATACAATGAATGTAAAGCTAGTGTTCTTCCGTGTAAACTATTATATAATACACAATAAAACATTTAAAAAACAGAACAAAACAAAACAAAAAACACTATTATAAGAAACCAATACAGACCTGCATAAATGGAAAAGCATATCATGCTCATGGTCTAGAAGACTTAGTAATGTGACAATGTCAATACCATGTAAAGATGATCATTTTAGGTATTCCAATCAGTTATAGGCTGAAAATGGGCTTACAAACTTTCTGTAATCATGTGTCCTGACATCCCTTTCTATATACTCGTGTCTATTTTACAACAGTAAGCAAGGGAAACTAATATTCATAACACCGTCAAGAATCTTGGTATTATTTTCCCACTTCAGACTATGCCTCAGTCCCTGTATCACAAAGCCCTGTTGTTCCAATATTGAGCATACATCACTATTTACCTCTGTCCCATTTAGCCCAGGCAAACTTATCTCAGTGTTTCCCTATCTACCTTATTCTTCCACCCCTCTCCCCCTTCTTGTGTTTTGCCCTCCCAAATACCCAAACTATGATGTGTCTACTTCCTACCCCATGCTTTATTGTCACCTCCCTCCACCAAACTCCAACCACTTCCACCCCACCCTGGCACCATTAACCATTAAAGAATGTTTTCCCCCTTTTAGTATGGGTATCTTTTCTTAAGCTCTTACAACAATGGTCTTATGCAATATTTGTCCTTTTGTGACTAACTAATTTAACTCAGCATAATGTCCTCAAGGCTTATCCAAGTTATGTGGTGGCTTGCAGCTTCCTTGTTATTTTTCAAGGTAGCATAATATTCCTTTGTGTGTATGTACTAAAGTTTTTTTATCCATTATTCTATTGGCAGGCACTTAAGCTGTCTCCATTTTTTTGTTATTGTGAATAGTGCTGCTATGAACATTGGTGTGCTTATATCTACTCATGTTATGGCTCATATTTCATGTGGATATATACAAATCAGAGGAATTGCTGGATCATGTGGTATTTCCAGAGTGCTTGGACTATTTTGCATTCCCACCAGCAATGTTGTTGTTGTTGTTGTTAAGTGCCATCGAGTCGGTTCCGACCCATAGAGACCCTGTAACAGGGTTTCCGAGGGTGTAAATCTTTACGGGAGTAGAAAGCCTTATCTTTCTCCCGCGGAGCGGCTGGTAGTTTCGAACCGCTGACCTTATGGTTCACAGCCCGATTCGTAACCACTACGCTACCAGAGCTCCTTACCAGCAATGTAGGAGGATCCTAATCTCTCCACATCCTCAAGAGCATTTATTATTCTCTGCATTTTTGAATTTTGCTGTTATTGCTGGTTTGAGATGATATCTCATTGTTGTTCTGATTTGCATCTCTATAATGGCTAATGATCATGAAAATTTCTTCATATGTTTGTTGGCTTCCGAATCTTTTCCTTGGTGAAAGTTCTGTTCATATTCTGTACCCATTTTTTAATTGGGTTATTTGTCTTTTTCTTGTAGATGTAGTTTCCTATAGATTTTAGAAATTAGTCCCTTGTCTGATACGTCATTGTAAAGATTTTTTTCCCATTCTGTGGGCTTCCTTTTTACTCTTTTGGTGAAATCCTTTGAAGCATATAATTTTCTAATTTTTATAATTCCCCAATCATCTATTTTGTCTTCTTTTGTTTGTATAATTCTCACAATGTTTGGTAATCTGTGTGTGCTCTTTATTAAACCCTTAAATTTGTTGCTATTTTTTCACTGATGACCTTTATAAATTCTGGGATTCACATTTAGATCTCTAATCCATGATGAGTTGGTGTTTACATATGGCGTGAGGTAAAGGTATTGTTTCAACCCACTTTTGCATATTGATTTCCAGTTCTGCCAGCACCATCTGTTGAAGAGACTATTTCTTCCCCATTCAGTGTACTTTGGCTGTTTGTCAAAGATCAGTTGGCAGTATGTGCATGGGTTAATTTCTGGATTCTCAATTCTGTTCCATTGATCTATGTATCTTACGTTGTATCAGTACCAGGCTGTTTTGATGACTAGCCATGTAGTAAAATTTGAAATCAGTGAGTAAGAGGCTTCCAATTTTGTTCTTCTTAAGTATTGCTTTGCTTATCCTGAGTCTCTTTCCTTTCCATATAAACTTTGTAACTCTTTTTCCATCTCTCTAAAGAATGTCATTGGTATCTGGATTGGGATTACAGTATATGTGTAGATTTGCTTTGGGTAGTATTGACATTTTCACAATGTTAAGTCTTCCTATCCAGGAGCATGGCATATTCTTCCATTTTTGTCTCTTTTGGTTTCTTGTATAGTAGTGTTTTGTAGTTTTCTTTGTATGAGTCCTTTGTTTCTCTGGATACATTTATTCCTAGATATTTCATACTTTGGGTGGCTATTGTAAATGGTATTGCTTTCCTAATGTCCTTTTCAGCACTGTCATTGTTATTATAGAGGAATCCAACAGATTTTTGTATGTTGATCTTATACCCTGCTACTTTGCTGAATCTTTCAATGAGGTCTAGTAGCTTTTTCACTGAGTCTTCAAGGTTTTCTATGTATAGGATCTTATCATACACAAATAGAGAGAGTTTTACTTCCTCTTTGCCAATTTGGATGCCTTTAATTTCTCTTTCTTGTGTTATTGCTCTAAGTCCATGATACTTTTAATATTCTTCCCCAACACTATAATACAAATATTTCAATTCTTATATGGTCTTTCCTTATTCTCTGTCAAACCTTCACATGCATTTGAGGCAAAATACCATGGCTTGGGTCAGGTACACTTTAATGCTCAAAGTGATATCTTTGTTCTTGAACACGTTAAAGAGGTCTTGTGCAACAGATTTGCCTAATATAATACATCATTTGATTTCTTGACTGCTGCTACCATGAGTGTTGATAGTGGATCCAAGCAAAATGAAGTTTTTGACAACTTCAGTCTTTTCTCTGTTTTTCATAATATTACTTATTGATTCAGTGGTAATGATTTTTGTTTTCTTTACATTGAGATACAATTCATATTGACACCTGTGGTCTTTGATTATTCTCAATAAGTATTTTCAGCCCTCTTCACTTTCAGTAAGCAAGGTTGTATCATCTGTATATCACAGGTTGTTATATTCACATGTTGGAGGAAGACTGTTAATATGCAGTCTTCCTCCAATCCTGATGCCATGTTTTTCATGTAATACAGCTTCTCAGATTTTTTGCTCAGTAGACAGACTGAACTAGCATGGTAAAAGAATACAAACCTAGTGTACACCTTTCAAGATTTTAAACCATTCAGCATCCCCTTGCTCTGTTGGAACAACTGTTTCTTGGTCTATGTACAGGTTCCTCGTGCACATAATTAAGTGTTCTGTAATATCCATTCTTCACAGTGTTATCCATAGCTTGTCATGATCCACACAGTTGAAAGCCTTTGCATAGTCAATAAAGCATAACCATTGATTCCTCCTTAGTCTTCCATATTCAGTATCCAGCTTTCACATTCATATGAGATGACTGAAAATATCAAGATTTGGGCTAGATGCACCTGAATCTTTAAAGTAACATCTTTTCTTTTTAACAGTTTAAAAAGAAAGAGATCTTTTGCAGGAGAATTGTCCAATGTAATATGCCATTTGATTTCCTGACTTCTGCTGTCATCCATGGTTGTTGATTTTGAATCCAAGTAAAGAGAAATACTTGACAGCTTCATTCTTTTCTCCATTTATTGTGATGTTATTATTGGTTTAGTTGTGAGGACTTTTGTTTTCTTTATTTTAAGGTGTAATCTATATTGAAGGTTGTAATCTTTGATCTTCATCAATAAGTGGTTCATTTTCTCTTTGCTTTCACTAAGTAAAGTTGTGTCATTTACATACCACAGATTGTTAGTGAGTCTTTTTTTATTCCTAATGTCCTGTTCAAAACTACAATTAATAAAAGCTTAACAAAAGAAAGAAGAAAGGAAAAAAAAAAAAAAAGGAGGGAGGAAGGGAGAATGAAGGGAGGAAGGAGGGAAGGGAAGAAAAAAAGGAAGGAGAAAGAAATAAAAGGAGAGAGAGAAAAAGAAAGAGATAGGAAAGAAGACAGAAAAAACAAAAGGAAGAAAGAAGAGAGAGAAAAAGGAATGAAGGAAGGAAAGAGGAAAGAAAGACAGACGGTGTCATATGTTCATTGGTCAGAGCTCTTCCTGTGTGGGGGATGAACCTACACCTTTCCAGAAAATTCTATCCAAGACAATCTCTCTAGTTCTGAAGCGACACTGGCACTGACAGTCACTTTTATTTTCTATCTGTACCGAGATTAGAATGATTTGGGGATCAAACACAAAGCCATGTTATCAGAATTTGTGGTTTTATTCCTCACTGGTAAAATAAGGATATTTCAAACAAAGCAGTCAATGATTCCATAAAATATACAAACAATGTTCTCCAAACACATGTCCATGTATCTAGTTAAGAATATTCCTACATTGGTCATAGGCAAAACTGCTGTAACTCTCCAAATCCATGTTGTCATTAAACATTTACAAAACATTGAATACTGAAAAAGATGATACATCTAGATCAGGAAAAGTGATATTGCTTTTAATGATAATGAGTCCTAAGAGGAAAGAGAACCAACATTTCATGGATGAATCGATATCTGTCTTCTTCACCACAAATACTCTATCACACTATCCTATTTTAGCATCAGCCACAGCTGGAAGTTTCTGTACTCCACTCTGCTCTCATCATGTTCATTTCTGCCATTCCCTCTGCCTTCAGCAGAAAACAGACTTCAAACAGAGCAAATATAAGCCTCTGTTCAGTAAATGCAAAAATAAAGCAAAGTAAAAAGCCTTTCCTACAACATGGTTATGTGAGTAAATCTGTCCATGTGAAAAGATAGCAAAAATTATTAAAGCACTTCATTTTTGAGTGTAAAACTACTTGTTATTAATATTTTAGTATTCTCATGAGGGTTTCTTCACAGTTCATATCTGAATAAAAGAAACAATGATTACATGGAGAACCTTATTCTGACCCCTAAGATGTAGTGGGTGGGTTTGATTTCTTGTTACCAAGGTAACCTCTTTCAGTAACCCTTGAAAGGATAATTACTGTCTCTGAAGACTCTTATATTACATTGCACACTAACACAGTTACAAACAGTACATTTGCATAAGAAATAACAGACACACACAGAGTCACCTTGCTTTGATGCAGTGTGACTGTTCAAAGTGTAAACATAACTCTAGAGGATTTAATCAGCATTGGTTTATTCATGTCTCATCTCACTATATAACAGGATATTAGAGCTATAAGGATTTTAAAAAAATAAACTTGTCCAACCCATGCCCCCTATTTTACAAATAATGAAAGTGAAGCCTATGAAAATGAAACAACAAGATCAATGTTTCAAAATATATTAATGGCAGACCTGGGACTAAATATTTGGTTTCCTAACTCTTTTCATCAATTTGTGTGTTTTATGGTTATCTGCCAATGAGGCAGTATGCATTTTTAAAACATAATATTATCTTTAATTTTTAATGTAGCCTTTAGTAATTGAGAATAAATGAAAAATACAGAAAAATACAAGTTAAAATAAAATATTTTACAATCTTGCACCCAGAAATAACCACAGGTAGTTTTTCCGTTCTGCAGACACAAACTATATTTTTAGAAGAGGGAGAGGGCTCACGCTAAGCTGCATTTCAACCTGTATTTTTTCTCTTTAGTAACTTATCACAAATATGTGATCCATTTAATGAAATATGCTCCTACAGCTTCCTGTTATTGGCATAGTTTATTTACCATCACAGTGACTTTTATGCATGTTGTTGCTGTTAAGTGCCATCAAGCCATTTCTGACTCATAACAATCTTGTAGAGAGTTGCCGGGAGCAGCTGGAGAGTTTGAACTACTGACCTTGTGATTCAAACAGACCTTAAGGTCAAGCACGTATGCTACAGCGCCACAGCAGAATATAGGTTCAATGAGATTGACTCTAAAATTAGGCCTGTCTTGAACTTCTGCTTTAATAAATAGTCTCAATTTGTTCCAGATCAATGTCTTTCAAGCAAAGTTCCTGGAATACAAAAAGAGAAAGATCTTCTAAATCCCAACCTAAGAAAAAAAAAAGTAATAACCTACAGTGTTGCTTATGATAGAGAAATACGTATTACAATTGAAGAGTTGACCTTTTACCCAATAAATTGGCAAAGACAGACAAGTTCGACAGCACATTATATTGAAAAGAAGGTAGAATGTGGGAGAAACTAGCTGTGTCATATACATGTATTATAGTGGAAATCTTTCAACTCAGAATTCCAATTCCAGAAAATATTCAGATTGATCTTATTAAATGCAAAATGATATGTGCATGAAGTTAATGACTGTATCACACTTTCTAATCACAAAAGATTGGGAATGTCTTTAAAAAATAAGATCAAATCAGCTGTCTTCAAGTCAGTTCTGAAGAATAGAATTTATGCTTCAAAGGGCTTCCAACAGCTGACTTTTCAGAGGTAGATGACTAGGCATTTTTTTGAAGTTGTCTCTGGGTGGATGAGAACCACCAATCTTTTCAATTAGCAGCCAAGAGCTTAACTTTTTTGCACCTTCCAGGTACATACTTAAATGTCTATAATAGTGGTATATCTATAAAATACACAGAATGCAAAATCACATAGCAACAGAAAAGAGTGGGGATGTCTTTTCAGTACTGTTATAGGACAAGATCCAAGAACTGATGTTAGATAGAAAAAGCAAAGAAACCAGTGTAGTACATATAGTGTGTTGCCATTTAAGATGAGAAGTGAATTAAATATCTCAGGACTACTCAACAGACTCCTTTATCAATTAGAATCTTGGGTAACATGAAAACTGATAATCCTGAAACAGGTAAATACTTGGGTCCATGATCGGGCAAATCATAACTGATTAGCAGTAAACAGTCTTTATTGTATCACTATAGGCGCTCTGGTAGCACAGTGGTTATGAGTTGGCTACAAACCTCAAGGTCAGCAACTCAAAAGGACCAGCTCTGAGGGAGAAAGATAAGGCTTTCTGCTCCTGTAAAGAATTAAAGCCTCCGAAATGCTATATAGGGTCTCTGTGATTCAGAACCGATTCCACAGCACATAATCACCATTGTTTATAAAGCATTCTGCTTCCCCCTCCCTCCTACAGATGTTACTTTCTTCTTCAAGAACACTGGGAAAATTCAATAGGTTTTCTTAAAGCTAGAAATGATATCTTCTGCATTAGAATAAAATTTTGATTCCCAAAACTAACCCTCATCTTAGACCTTTTGTGAACAAACACTTTGACATGAGTCCTAAATTAACCTGAAGGATTCTAATCAAATAAGAAGAGCACTGTCATAACTTTTTCAATTGTTGCTAATTAATAGACAGTAGTGTGTGGTGCGATAGGATCAGCACTGGACAAGGTCAGCAGTTCAAACCCACCAGACACTCCTCAGAAACCCTATACAAGGTCTCTATGAGTTGGAACCAACTCGATGGCACTTAACAACAACAACAAGTGTAATTTGAAAGAAGTTCTCTTTCAAATAAACACTGAGAAACCAAGACAGGGTAGCCAAGAATTAAAACCAGCTTATCTCCCGGGAATGAGCAAAGTGCTTTCCTGAATGTTTTTCATAGCCACACTGTTTGTGTTTTCCAAGCAGGCTCTGACCTTTAAAGGGTAAAGCAATAAGACTCCTGTAATGGAAAAGATTGCAACTGGTTGCTGCCAGCTACTACCAACTCTGTTCTGCAAAGGATGGTCCATGAGTCAGGGCTCCAGACCTCTATCTATCCTTTCCAATTATCATGGCTTTGTTTCCTCACTTTATTTCATTCTTGGAACACAGAATTCAATGTCTTCTGTATATGCCTACCTTCAATGCATTATACAGATCAGCAAGTTATTCAAAGCCTCCATGATCCTGATATCTATTCATATTTATATTCATTATTTTTCTATATGTCTATGACTTACTAAAGGTAAGAAAATGAATATTTTCAAGATGCACATTTGCATTAATTTATGTGTCATCTGATTTTCTGTGTAGATACTATGAGGATTATAACACTTCAGTATTGACCTCTACATGCTTAAAGCAAATACCAATGATTCTCTGTCTGAGGGCTTCTTTGTTTGTTTATTTATGCACAGGGCAAGCTAACAGAGTAAAAGTCAATGTTCCCGAAAGCAGTCTCCAAACAAAGATGGATGGGAAATTGCTTCATCAAGACCTTAGTCTATTACTATTCAGTCATGGTAACTCTAAGTGAGTTTTACTGTCTCCACACCTTCCCCAGCTGGATATAACTCTAATTGTCAACAGTGGTAACATGCTTTATCTCACACATATTTACAAATGCAGTAGAGATTAATGGGGTATTTAAAGCATCATTTCCAATGATATGATACAACAAAGTATCAAGAGTAAACATAGAAATACATGCATAGCAATACTGAATTTTTTTTTAATGACAACTTTTTTATAATTCATGGCTCAGCTGTTGAGGAAATAATGGAATATTTTGAAGAGGGGAAATAACAGTAAAAAGTAAAATCCAGAGACTTGAGCTAATTGTTCTGTGGCTGCTTATCTGCTGACCTCAGGTGCTATAGACCTTGAAAGGGTCATGTGATAGAAACAGGATATAAAACCCAAGCACAAACTGGGTATTAGATCCACATGTAAAGCCAACAGCATTAGGAAGAAATACTTTCAAATACTCTCAGGTGCAAACTTTGGAAACAAAGAGAAAGGATTGGCAGTTGAAAACATGACCTTGGTGATAGAAATTATGCTGGATATAACATGATAGAATTTAGCAACACTAATTACTTATTCATTCCAAATACCTTTTTGCAACAGCATGAAAAGGTGACTGACTGGATCTCATCAGACAGAATACACAGGAATAAAATAGACTATATCTGTGGGAAGAGATAGAGTCAATTTTACTGACCATATCTCTTATTGTGGAGAAGCTCAACATCATTGGCCAGGGGCAGACTGTGTAATAAACCATCAATTGCTTGTATGCAAGTACAGGCTGAAGTTGAAGAAATTAAAACAAGTCAACAAGAGCCAACATATAACTTTGAATATATTCCATCTGAATTTAGAGATAATCTGAATAACAGATTTGATGCATTAGACATTGACTGAAGACCAGAGAGTTGTGGGATGACTCCAAGAATGTCATACAGGAAGAAAGCCAATGATAATTTAAAATGACAGGGAAGTATGAAAAGTCAAAAGTGGATTTCAGAAGAGACTCTGAAACTTGCTCTTGAGTACAAAGAAGCTAAAGTGACTGGAAGTAATAAGGAGGTAAAAGAGCTCAACAGAAAATTTCAAAGGGCAACTCATGAAGAAAAAGTCAGGTATGATAATGAAATGTACAAAGACCTAGAGATAGAAAAACAGAAGGGCAGAACATGCTTAGCATTTCTCAAGCTGAGAGAAGTGAAGGAAAAATTCAAGCCTCAGATTAAAATATTGAAGGATTCAATAGTCCAAGCTGCCCTGAAGATATTGGTGAAAAACAAGTCTCCAGGAATTGATGGAATGCAAATGGAAATATTTCAACAAATTAATGTAGCACTGGAGGCTCTCACTCATTTATGCCAAGAAATTTGGAAAACAGTTACCTGGCCTGCTGATTGCAAGAGGTCCATATTTGTGCCCATTCCACTGAAAGGAGACCCAACAGAATGTGGAAATCATTGAGCAATATCATTGATATCACATGCAAGTAACATTTTGCTAAAGATAATTAAAAAACAGTCACAATAATGCATTGGTAGGGAAATTCTAGTAATTCAAACTGGATTCAGAAGAGGATATGGAATGAGGGATATCATTGCTGATATAAGATGGACTTTGGCTAAAAGCAAAGAATCCAAAAAGATGTTTACTTGTGCTTTATTGACCATGCAAAACATTGGATTGTGTGGCGCATAACAAACTTTGAATACCAATGCAAAGAATGGATATTCTAGAACACTCTAATGTGTTCATGAGGAACCTGAACACAGACCAAGAGATGGTAATTTGAGCAGAATAAAGAAATAGTGTATAGTTTAAAATCAGGAAAGGCATGCATCAGGGTTGTATTCTCTCACCATATTTATATCTGTCTATATGCTGATAAATAATCTGAGAAGCTGGATTACATGAAGGAGAATGTGGTATCAGGGTTGGAGGAAGACTCATTAGCAACCTGCAATATGTAGATAACATAACCTTGCTTGCTGAAAGTGAAGAAGACTTGAAATACTTACTGCTGAAGATCAAAGGCGAAAATTAAAAATAAGAATATCATAAAGACTCAGTAAACACAAAGTCAATACCACCTAAAGAAATAAAAAGAAAATTTGTGAAGAAAATGAAATCAATACAGAAAAATATATGGAATAAAAATCATAAAAAATAATAAAGCACACAAACATACACAAACCACAATAAAATAGTGCAAGTATATTAATACCTATCAATAATTATACTGAGTATAAATTGATTTAATGTACCAGTCAAGAGACAGACAGTGGCAGAATTAATAACAAAAGGTGACCCATCAATATACTTCCTACAGGAAACACACTTTAGACACAAAGATTTTAAAAAATTAAGATAAAAATCAAGGATAGAAAACCATATAACAAGCAAATAGCAACCCAAAGAGAGCAGGAGTGTCAATATTAAATTTTGATGAAATAGACAATGTTTTATAAAGATTAAAGTGTCTATCCAACAGAAGGATATAACCAAAATAAATTTCTATACATTCAATGAGTTAGTCAAAATACACAAATGAAATTTCAAAAGTACTGAATAGATAAATAGACAACCATAATAGTAGGAAACTTTACCACATCATTTTGAATGCAGGACAAAACAACTAGAAAGAAATTCCACAAAGACACAGAACACTTAAATAACACAATTAATTTGATCTTATAAACATATATAGAACAGCATCCCATTGTTCTGTTCCAACAACTGCCTCTTGGTCTATATACCATTGCCTCAAGAGCACTATTAAGTGTTCTGGAATTCTTTTTCTTCCCAATGTTATCCATAGTTTAACATGATCCATACAGTCAAAAGCCTTTGCATAGTCAATAAAGCACAAGTAACCATTTTTCAGGTGTTCTCTGCTTTTTGCTGAGATCCATCTGACATCAGCAATAATAACCCTAGTTTTATGTCCTCTTCTGAATCTGGCTTTAATTGCTGCCTGTTCCCTGTTGATGTGCTGTTACAGCCACTTTTTAATTATCTTTAAAAAATTTTACTTGCATGTTATTTTCATGACATTGTTTGATGACTTCCATATTCCATTTCTTTGGAATGGGCACACATATGGATCTTTTCCATTTGGTTGACTAGGTAGCTGTCTTCCAAATGTCTTGAAATCAATGATAGAGCTCCTCCAGTGCTGCATCAGTTTGTTGAAAGATTTCAATTTGTATTCCATCAATTCCTGGAGACTTGTTTTTCTCCAGTGCCTTGGACTTCTTTCATCACTACAGGTTCTTGATCATATACTACCTAGTAAAATGGTTGTATATCGACCATTGCTTTTTGGTTCTATGGCTCTGTGTATTCCTTACATCTTCGTTTGATGATTTCTGCATCATTCAGTATTTCAGATGGGATATATTCCAGGTCATATTTTGGTTCTTGTTGACTTGTTTTAATTTTCTTCAACTTGTTTGTGCTTACATACAAGTCATTTATGGTCTATTCCACATTCTGCCTCTGGCCTTGTTTTGGCTGATGCTATTGAACTTCTGTACCATCTCTTCCCATGTTGTTGTTTTTGTTATTGTTAAGTGCCGTTGAGTCAGTTTCGACCCATAGCAACCCTATATAGGGTTTCTGAGGAGCAGCTGGTGAGCTTGAACCACCAACCTTGCAGTTCAAACGACTTTGTAGTCTGGCGCATTAACCCGTAGTGCCACACCAGGACTCTTCTCTTCCCATAGATATAGTCAATTTGGTTTCTGTATATTCCATCTGGTGAGATCCATGTGTATAGTCTCCTTTCATGTTGTTGAAAAAAGTATTTGCAATAAATAAGTCATTGATCTTGCAAAATTCTATCATGGTATCTCCAGCACCATTTCTGTCACCAAGGTCATATTTTCCAACTACTGATTCTTCTTCTTTGTTTCCAACTTTTGCATTCCAACCACCAGTAATTATCAATGCATCTCAATTGCATGTTTGATCAATTTCAGACTGAAGAATTCTTCAATTCCATCATCACTGGCTTTAGTGATTGGTGCATGAATGTGAGTAATAGTGATATTAGCTGGTCTTCATTGTCAGTATATGGGTATTATCCTAACACAAACAGCAATTATTTCAAGATAAAACATGAAATGTTCTTTTTGACAATAAATGCAATGTCATTCCTCTTCAATTTGACACTATCAGCATAGTTAAGCATATGATTGTCAGTTCAGAATCATTAGTGTCAGTCTATGCTCACTAATGCTTATAGTGAATGTACTATAAATATGACAGAACTAATACACACACAATTACAAGGATTTTATTTTACTAACATCTACAAAGAACACCCATAGAAATAACAGTCAAGGAGGAGGAGAGAAAGAAATAGCAAAAAACATCACCATAGAAAGCTTGTAAGTCCATCTTCTGCCTATAACTGATTGAAATACCTAAAATAGGGCTACAACGTGCCCAGTGAAAGAGGCTTCCTGTGGAGCCTCTGCAATACATAAGACTATAGGTGGAAGCCTGAACCACATCCAGATCTCCAGAGATGGGAAATTCCCACTTGAAAGGACAAGCAGACCA
>NW_006408557.1:5462092-5485512 GCF_000296735.1 Chrysochloris asiatica
ATTGTAACCATGGCAATGAGACGATATACGATAGAATGAATGTAAAACTAATGTTCTCCCATGTAAACTATCACATAATTCACAATAAAACATTTAAGGAAAAAAAAAGAAATAATAGTCAAAAGAATCAAATGACATTGCAGTGGGTGAATCTGCTGTCAAAGACCACTTTAAAGCATTCAAAATCAAAGATATCACTGTGAGGACTAAGGTCTCCTGACCCAAGTCATGGTATTTGCAATTGCCTCATATGCATGCAAACGCTGAACAATGAATAAGAAAGACTGAAGGAGAACTGATGCTTTTCGATTATAGTGTTGTCAAAGAATATTGACTATACAATGTACTGCCAGAAGAACAAACAACTCTGTCTTGGAAGAAGTTTGTTCAGCCAGAATGCTCCTGAACAACAAGGATGGCAAAACTTATATCATGTAGTTTGGACATGTGATAAGGAGGGACCAATCCCTGGAGAAGGTCATTGTGCTTGGTAAAGTAGATGATCATCGAAAAAGAGGAAGACACTTAACGAGATAGATTGACACAATGGCCGAAACAATTGGCTCAAGCATGGCAATGATCTTCAGATGGCTCAGATCTGGACAGTTTTGTTTTGTTATACATAGAGTTGCTATCAGAAAGAACTGACTCAGCAGCACCTGACAATAATAACAAAAATATTGGAAGGATGAAAAGTTGAAAGTTAGCAGCTAGTCTAACTACTCATTTCATCAGCTTTATAATGCAGAGAGGGAATGAAGTGGTTCCATATGATAAGTTGTTGTTGTTGTTAGGTGCCATCGAGTCAATGCACAGCAGAATAAAACACTGCCTGATCCTGGGTCAACCTCATTACTGTTGTCACGCTTGAGACCATCGATGCTGCCACTTGGCCAATACTGGACTGCAAACAACAGGGTCCACGGTTTAGCCTGCTATCCACTCTTTGGGAGAAAGATGAGGCTTTCTGCTCCAAGAAAATTTAAATTTTGTAAGGGGTCACTATGAGTCTGAACCAACTTGAAGGCACTTAACAACAACAATAACAATGCTTAGGGAATCAATCTTTATGCATTCCATTTCATCTAATTTTCCTAGATTCATACTTTGTACATCCCATGTTCTGATTATTAATGGATGTTTGTAGCTTGTTCTTCTCATTTTGAGTTGTGCCACAAAAGCAAATGAAGTTCCATTCAAGTGATGGTCAACTCTACTTTGAGGAAGCAATCCTTCCTCAGTGGTATTTTGAGCACCTTCCACTCTGAGGAGCTCTTGCACTATTATCTTATAATGTTCTGCTGCTATTCATAAGGTGTTCAGTAACTAATAATTCAGAAGTAGTCTACCCCTTCTTCTTCCTAGTGTCTTAGTTTGGAAGCTCTGCTGAAACCTGTCCACCATGGGTGGTCCTGCTGGTATTTAAAATACCAGTGGCATTGGTTCTAGCATCACAGCAACACACGCCACTACAATATGACAAACTAGATGGGGTCACAATAATAGTAGCTGCAGAAGCTGATAAAACCAAGATCCACAGGTCAAATAGCAGACTGTTTACTGCAGAGGTGAATAAGTCAAGGTCATCAGATAAGATTACAGGCTGCTGATGGTTTTGCAGGCAACACAACTGGCCAATGGCTCAAGTCCAAAGAATTGGAGATCAGATTATGTGACAGATGCCGGAACCAGATCCAGAAAAAAGTGAGCAAGTTTTTCCAAAGAACCCAAAACATTGGAAGCAACTCACACCTCCAAGAAAACTCCCTTTTGGCTGATTAGCTGCTCATAGATGATCTTATCATGGAAGTGATTGCATTATATCAGATTACAAAATGTGGGATGACTACATCATAACTGCTAAACTACTGAACATCGTGGCCTAGACAAGTTGACACACACACTCAACCATCATACTCTGATATCAAAGCCAGGCAAAGACAGCACTAAAAAAGAAAGTCATAGACCAATATCCCTCATGAACATAGATGCCAAAATGCTCAACAAAATCTTAGCCAAAAGAATACAAGAGCATAACAACAACAACAACAAAATAGTCCATCATGACCAAGTGGGATTCATACCAGATATACAAGAATAGTTCAATATTAGAAAAGAAATCAGTATGATCCACCACATAAATAATATAAAGAACCCTATGATTGTTTCAGTCAGTGCAGAAAAAGACATTTGATAAAATCCAACACCCGTTCCTGATAAAAACACTCAGCAAACAAGAACATAGGTGAAATTTCTCAACATAATTAAGGGAGTATACACAAATGGATGTCAGAAGAGACACTGAAACTTGTTTTAACAAATGGTGCTGGCAAAACTAGATATCCATTTTCAGGTTTTAGAGGAATATTTGGTGAGTCTGAGCTGCTAACGTTGCAGTTCAAACTGTTGTTGAAGTCCAGTGCTCATCCTACAGTGCTGGCAAAATTCTGAAAAAATTATGCAAACATCTTGAGGATATGAATCACTGGAGTTAGGGAACCAGAACCATAGCCTCAGGCAACATGTAGGTCAATTGGCATAACAAAATAGTCCCCAAAGACAATGTTTAGTAGTTACTGAAGTCTTGAAAGCTAGTGAATGACTATCTAAAATACCATTATTGGCCATTGCCTATCCAGTGCAGAGTGTATTAAAGAAACTCAGATTTAAGGAAACAATTAGTCCAAAGGACCATGCTAACCACAATCTCCACTACCCTGTGCCCAGAAGAACCAGATGGTGCCCTGTTACTACTACTGACGTCTCTGATCAGGATCACAATAAAAAGGTCTTGGACAAAGAAGGAGAAAAAAATGTAGAACAACATTCAAAATCATAAATAAGTTCAGTCATAGAAGTCTGGTAGCAACTGGTGGAACCACTAAAATTTTGGCCTTTAGACACTTTTCAAGCTTGGAATCAAACTCGCCCCTAGGGGTCAACTTTCAGCCAAACAATGGGCAGGCCAATAAAATGAACAATAACACCCAAGAGTAAAGTACTCTTCAGTACAATCAACCATATGAGACCAAAAGAAGCATTTGCCCAAAAACAAAGCTCAGACAGCAGGAAGGGGCAAGAAAAAAGGATGAATGGAAACGGAAAACCAGGGAGGAAGTGGCAAGATTACTATTACATCAATGGGACTGCAAACAATATCATGAAACAAAATGTGTACAAATGGTTGTATGGGAAATTAATTTACTCTGTAAACTTTCACACAAACTGCAGTAAAAGTTTTTTTGTTGTTGTTAAATCAAATACCCAGAAATAAAACTAACAACAACAAACAAGTTTACATAAGGGGAAAATGAAGCAAGATATAGCATGGAGTCAAAATTTTAGTATTATCATCCATTTAGAGAAAATGATGCAGAAAGATTTATGGGTTTCAATACAAGCACACTCTTATCCCTCATGAACAGAAGTGCAGTAGGAGATTTGTCAAAATGTGCATTTTGCAACCTGACAAGGAGCCACTTATAAAAACATTTGCTTTCTTTTTTTATTTTAACTTTTTATTGTGAATTAAATGAAGTTTTACAGAACAAACCATCAGTTTTACTTTCAACAAAGCATATACTTTCTCCCATCTCAATAATTTCAATCTTCTCCTTGTAACAACAGTTAATCCCACTTCCTTTCTGAAGTTCTTATTTCTATTCCACCCTCCTTCTCAACTCTTCTGAACTTTGTCATTAGGTAAATGCTCTTTTGATCTTGAACAGTTGATCATTGCATGGTAAGAATGCCTTACTAGTGTTGTTAATGCCCCTCTCTCCCCATATACCTATCTACCACTTGAATGAAAATTGGGGCCTGAGAGTAAGGTTGATTCAAGACCTGAAGGGTGGCTGAGGGTTAGTGTTGAGTTCCTCCAGTCTCTTCTGACCAATAAGGTCACTCTTAGTTTGTTTTTATAATTCTGTATTTTGTTCCAGGTTTTCTCCCACTCTCTCTAGGACCTTCTAATGTGACCCTTTTCAGAGCAGTTGTTATCAGTAGTCGGGCACCATATAGCTCTTCTGGTCTTAGAGTGCTGGAGACTGATGTTCATGTGGTCCATTAGTCTACTGGACTAATTGATTCCAAGCATCTTTAATTTTCATCACTATTCACACATGAAGAGACAAACAGTTGTACCTTATGTGGTCACTAATGAGTTTTTAATGTCCCTTTCACTATTCAGCAAAGGATGTAGAACCTTATCTTTTAGGACTATGTTATCTCATTTGACCATGGTGTCCCCTGAGACTATGGTCCTAAGCCCTAAGACCCAACAACTTATTACCTCAAGGTGTTTGGTAATGTTTAAAAAGTTTTCATAACTTCACCACGTTCATAGGTGTGTTTTCAGAAAAAGTAAATAGCAGTGTACAAGTATCCTCTGTCAAGCCCTTATATATGTGTAGTTATACTCCAGCTCTCCTTCCCATGGACTCCTGGTGTGGTGCTGTTGTTTTATATGCTGGACTGCAAAGTCTACTTGGACCAGGAGACCTGTAGTTGAAGTTCACCAGCTGCTCCATGAAAACCCTATACAGGGTTGATATGGGTTGGGACCTGACTCGATGGCTCTTATCAACATAACAACTATTTAGGCTGTGTATTTGTCCATAGAACACTGTTGTTTCATGGTTATGTATTTAACAGTATTTACCTCTATCCCCCTTAACCCTTGCATTCCTTCCTGTGTCTTCATCTGTCTTCATCATTCTTCTCACCTCTCTCTTGTTCAATATTTCCTTCCCCATCACCCAAGTTGATGTGTCTATGCTCTAGTCTGTGAATCACTCTTTCTTCCCTTCCACACATGGTAGCCATCAAAGAATTTCTGTTTAGCACGAAAATATTTTCTTGACTTTTTATAATAGTGATCTCATACAATATTTATCTTTTAATAATTAACTATATTCACTCAAGATAATGTCCTCCAGGTTAATCCATGTTATGAGGTGGTTTGCAGATTTATCACTATTCTACAACATTGAGTATTATTCTATTAGTTTGCTTATCCATTGGATAGTTTACTTATCCATTGATTAGCATTTAGGTTGTCTCCATCTTTCTGTTTCGTATGGATATATACCAAGTTGAGGGATTGCTGTGTCATATGGTATTTCTATTTCCAACTTTTGTTTGTTTGTTTGTTAAATCAGGAAGCGTCCTTCCATATTCCACAGTGGTTGCACAGTATTACAGTCCCACTGGCAATGTAGAAGGGTCCCAGTCTCTCAACATCCTCACCAGCATTTGTTGATTTCTTCTATTTTTTTGAACTTTGCTATTAGATCAAAATGAATGTCAGAAAAGACACTGAAACTTGCTCTCCAGCATACAGATATTAAAGCAAATACAAAAAATTAGGAAGTATAAGAGCTGAACAGAAAATTTCAAAGGTTAGCTCCAGAAGACAAAGTCAAATATTACAACAAAATGTGCAAAGATCTGGAGTCAGAAAACCAAAAAGGAAGAACACGCTCAGCATTTCTCAAGCTGAGGCAACTGAAGAAAAAATTCATCTCTTCACTTTCATTATTGAAGGATTCTCTGGGCAAATTATTGAATGAAGCAGAAAGCATCAAAAGAAGATGAAAGGAATATACAGAGTCACTGTACCAAAAGGAAATGTTTGATGTTCAACCATTTCAAGAGGTAGCATATGATCAAGAGTCAATGATACTGAAAGAAGAAATTCAAGGTGCATTGAAGGAATTGGCAAAGAACAAGGCACCAGGAATTGATGTAATAAAAATTGAAATCTTTCAAGAAAGTGAGGCGGCACAGAAGGCACTCATTCATCTCTGCCAAGAAATTTGGAAGACAACTATCTGGCCGACTGATTGGAAGAGGTGTGGAAATCATCAGACAATCTCTTGGATATCCCGTGCGAATAAAGTATTGCTAAAGGTAATACAGAAACAGCTAAAAGCATACATTGACAGAGAACTTCCAGAAGTTCAAGTTGGATTCAGAAGAGGATGTGGAATGAGAGATATCATTGCTGATGTCTGATGGATCTTGTCTTAAAGCAGAGAACACCAGAAAAATGTTTACTTGTGCTTTATTGACTATGCAAAGGTGTTTGATTGTGTGGACCATAACAAGCTTTAGACAACTTTGCAAAGTATGAGTATTCCAGAACACTTAATTGTGCTCATGAGGAATCTGTACATGGACCAAGAGGCAGTTGTTTGAACAGAACATGGCAACATTGAATGGTTTAAAATTAAGAAAGGTGTATGACAAGGTTGTATTCTTTCACCATACTTATGCAACCTGTATGCTGAGCAGATAATCTGAGAAGCTGGGTTATATGAAGAAAAACGTGGCATCAGGATTGGAGGAAGACTCATTAACAATCTTTGATATGCAGATAATACAATCTTGCTTGCTGAAAGTGAAGAGAACTTAAAATATTTACTGATGAAGATCAAAGAGCACAGCCTTTGGTATGGATTGCATCTCAATGTAAGGGGAAAAAAAATCCTCACCACTGGATCAATAAACAACATTCTCATCAATGTAGAGAAGATTGACATTGTCAAGGACTTCATTCTTCTTGGATCAACTATCAACATCATGAAAACAGCAGTCAAGAAATCAAATGGCATATTGCATTAGGCAAATCTGCTGCACAAGAATTTTTTAGAGTGTTAAGGAGCAAGGATGTCAGCTTGAGGACTAAGGTGTGCCTGACCCAAGCCATGGTATTTTCAATAACTTCATATGTATGTGAAAGCTGGACAGTGAATAAGGAAGACCATAGAAGAATTGATGCTTTTGAGTTATGGTGTTGGAGAAGAATATTGAAAGTGCCATGGGCTGCCAAAAGAACCAACTTATCTGTGTTGGAAGAAATGCAGCCAGAGTGTTCCTTGGAGGCCAGGATGGCCAAACTTCATCTCTCATACTTCAGACCTATTGTCAGGAGGGACCAGTTGCTGGAGAAGGATATCATGTTTGATAGGGTGGAGGGTCAGAGAAAAAGAGGAAGACCCCTAGAGAGGTGTATTGGCAAAGTGGCAGCATCAATGGACTCAAGCGTGGCAACAATTGTGAGGTTGGCCCAGGACCAGGCCGTGTTTCATTCTTTTGTGCTACGAGTTAGTACCAACTCTATGGCACCTAATAACAACATTAGTGCTGGGATGAGGCAATATCTCATTGTTGTTTTGATTTGCATTTATCTAATGGCTAACTCACATAACAACAGAGGTGACTAATGTTTATTGACTGTCTGGATGTCTGAATGTGAAGTGTCTGTTCATGTTCTCTACACATTTTATAATTGGTTTAATAGTCTTTTCTTGTAGAGGTTTTCTATAAATTTCTATAAATTTTAGAGATTTGTCCTTTGTCTGATATGTCATTACTAAAATATTTTCCAAGTCTATGGCATCTCTTTTCATTCTATTGATAAAATATTTTATGCATGTGTCTAAAATTTAGAATGCCCCAGTCACCTAGTTTGTCTTCTACTGTTTGTATGCTTTTAGTTCTGTTTGACAATGCATTCATGCCAAGTATCAGAACTCCTAACTTTGTTGCTATTTTTTCATTGATCTTTAGAGTTCTAGGTTTTACATATAGGGCTTTAATCTACATTGAGTTTGTTTTTGTATATTATGTGACATGTGGGTTTTGTTTCATTTTTCTGCACATAAATTTCCAGTTTTGTCAACATTATTTGTTGAGGAGACTATCTGTTCACCATATAATGTGCTTTGGCCTTGTCAAAATCAGCTGACTATATGTGGATGGATTTACTTCTGGGTTCTTAATTTTATTCCATTTATCTCTGTATATTTTATTGTACCAGTAATAAGCTGTTTTGACCAATGTGACTGTGTAATAGATTTTTGAGAGGTCTCCAACTGTGTTCTTCTTCTTAAGTAATGCTCTGCTTATCCAAGGTCTCTTTCCATAAATTTAGTGATCAGTTTTTTTCTCTCTTTAAAGAATGATGTTGGAATCTGAATATAGATTACTTTGGGTAGTACTGATATTATCAAAATATTAAGTCTTCTGATTCATGAACATGGTTAATTTTTCTATTTTTGTAAGTCTCTTTCTGTTTCTTGTAGTAGTGTTTTGTAGTTTTTTGTTTTGTTTTGTTTTTTGATAAGTCTTTTGTTTCTCTGGTTAGATTTATTCGTAAGTATTTCATTTTTTGGGTCACTGTTATAAATGGTATTGCTCCTTTTCAGAGCTATCTTTATTAATGTAAAGGAATCCAACTGTTTTTGTGTGTGTGTGTGTGTGTGTGTGTGTGTGTTGATCTTTTTTACCTTACCACTTTTCTGTATCTTTCAATGAACTATTGCTGAGTCTTTGGGATTTTCTATGTATATGATCATATCATCTCCAAATTGAGTTTCACTTCTTGTCTGCCAGTTTGAATGCCTTTAATTTTCCTTTTTTTTTTTTTTTTTGCCTGATAGCTCTGGGTAAGACTTCCATCACAATATTGAATGGTGGTGGTGGTGGTGGTTGTGTGCCTTGGAGTCAGTTTCAACTCATAGCGACCCTGTATAGGGTTTCTGAAATTGTAAATCTTTTCAGGGGCAGAAAGACTCATCTTTCTCCCAAGGAGTGGCTGGTAGATTTGAACTACTGATCTTGCAGTTAGAAGCCCAGCTTACAGTCCTGTGTTGCCAGGGCTTCTGACAATATTGAATAGGAGTGTGATAAAAGGCATCCTTGTTGGGTTCCTGTTTTTATGTTTACTTCCTTCTTTGAAAGACACTCAAGCATGTAGAGATATTTTTCAGATGGTTGTTATATTAGTTTTCTATTGCTGTCATAACAAATTACTGAAAATTTATTTGCTTATAAAACACAAGTTTTTTATCTGAAAAAATGTTCTGTAGGTTAGTAGTCCAACACATGTCAAACAGGGTTAAAATCAAGGTATGGGCAGGACTGTGTTTCTTTTTGGTGTCGTTAGGGGAGTATGCCTTCATTTGATCATTTGCTTGTTATGAGAATATAGTTCCTTTATGTTGTAGGACAGAGATTTCTTACTGCCTGTCAGCTGAGGGCTGCTATTAACTCCTAAAGGCCATCCACTTTAATTCACTCATTACTTTCTTCCTCTGTTTTCAAATTTGGTAATGGTGAATTGAGTCCCCCTCACAATTGTAATATTCTTCCCTCTTCTATCTCTTCCCCAGCTAGTCAAATACTCCTCTTTTAAAGATTTATGCAATTACATTGGGACTAACTAGATTATTCAGAATAATATTTCCATCTCAATGTTCATAGGTCAGCAAAGTCCCTTTTACTATCCATATAAAACAGCATATTTAGGGCATGACATCTTTGGGGGCTAGTATTCTGTCTACTATAATCAGATAAGTTTGATCCTAGCATAGTTTACTTCTCCAAGTTAGCACTTAAAGTTGTAGGAATGGTCTTCATTGGGAAGAGCAGTGGTGTTTCTGTTCCCTACTCTTTTCTGCTCTGTCCTAGCATAATCCATAGCTAACAATTTCCAAAACCTTATGTGAAATCATTTAAGAGGATAGAGTAGTCATTACTAGTCAGTGTGACTTATACTCACTGGCTGCATATTTGGTCCTTACAGGTGTTCTTTATAATACCCCTCTCTTTCTCCTACAACTCTCTTCTGCTGAGAAAGTACAACTCTATTCAGGTGTTAAATGTACTTCTTTAAACCTGTGGCCATTCAGCATACATCTTCAACATCTTCCTGCAGAGATCTCCTTTCCCCTGTAGCCACCAACCAGATCTGTTTACTCCATTGATCCAAGGGAAATAATTATGTTCTCTCCTCTCATGTACTGTTTGCAGCTGGAAGAAATGCAGGAAGTCTGCCTTAAGGACTCAAGCATATGGCACTTAACAGTATTAAATGAGACTCTGCAAAAAGTGGTAAACAGAAATTAAAGGGGTCTGGCCTGGAGTCTAGGAGTGTTCAGAGGTCCAGGTATTGAATGGACTCAGACAAATTCTGAGGCTCAGGTGGGTTTCCCCAGAAGCTTATGACACTATCCATAGATGCCAAGATAAAATTTGAATGCAAGCAGTTTATATAAAAAGTTCATACAACACTGATGGGGAAGTGAAAACTTTTTATAAGGAAGAAAAGACAGTCTATAAAGGGTGTGCCATTAAGCCAGATATGGAGTGGACAGTGGAAATTTAATCTCATGGAAGATCCTTAGGAAACAGTGTGGAATACTCCTCAGAGTCTTCTCTCTGTGGGACAAGAGAGCTGGGATATGTTGACACAAACTCCCAATTGATACATCCTACTGGGGGCTGCTTAATACCCAGCACTTCTGATCTGCATGTGCAGAGCAACCTATTGAGACATCCCCAGGCATAGAAATGAAGGATTTGGCATCTGGAAGTCTTCAGTTGCACATTGACATGGTAAAGTTTGAGCCAGACAAATAGTGCATCTGAAGTCAAAAGGAAGTAAAGGGAACAGTTTGCAGGCTATGGAGTCCCTAAGCTCTTAAAAATTTACATTTATAGATAGACTATATCCCAAAATCTTGATAGGGATATATCTAAAGTGGGAAAGAGGGTGTTAAAGCAGAGAAATAAGGTGCAAGAAATTAACGGTATCATTATAACAAGGGAGTCAAGACTAACATATAACACAACAGCATCAGAAAACAGCATGTAGACAAAGTTCCTTTAGGGATTAGAATGCATGCTATGGGGCATTAAAAAGGACAGAAGAATCCAACAAAGGCTTTATGGAGAAAGACTCACAGTGATCATTGTCTTAAAGGATATTAGAAGGTAATAGAAATCTTTTCATAATTTGCTTTGTAACCTCTCTCAGCTGTAGTGTTTAATTAAAGCCAGTAGGAAAGTGAGAAAGAAAATGAATGTGTCACCACTGTAATGGAAAAGGGGCACCTACCTCTCAAGGTTCATTCAAATCACTGCATGGAGATGCCCCCGAACCCACTGTGATGCTATTGAAGAGCTTGGATTTACTTTATTCTGAGATTGTCTCAGAAGACAAGATGCCTGATGTTATTCTGAGCTAAAATTACTTTCTCCATTTCTTAATTTGCTGAAAACTAGTCCAGGGAAAATAATTAGAGTTGTGTAGATAATGTGTTTGCTTTAGCACTTTCAATTAAGGACAAGGAGGTAGTGAGAGAGAGAGGGAGAGGGAGGGTACACAACAGTAGAATTCTTTTTTTTTTAGTGCCACAATGTTTCCCTCCATGAAACTCCCACAATATTGTCTAGGTTATTTCAAATTAGTAAATCCCCAGTCTGGTTTTGCTTCTGTTTTTTAACACTGTTATTCACAAATGATCAACATACAATAAATTGCATATATTTGAAGTACACAATTTTGGTAAGTTGGCACTGTAGGAGAAGCACTGGGCCACAAGGTCAGTTTGAACTGCAAAGTTGGCAGTTCAAACTCACCAGCTATTCCTTGGATATCGTATGCAGGGTTGCTATGAGTCAGAACTGATTCCACAGCACTTGACAACAACAACAATATAAAGTTCCTACTACAGACAAGATGGACTCCTTGTGTGGCACTGTAGGATCAGCACTAGACTGCAAACCACAAGGTGGGCAGTTCAAACCCATCAGCTGCTCCTCAGAAATCCTATACAGTATCTCTATGAGTCCATACTGACTCAAGGGCACTTAATAACAACAACAATGAACAAGACAGTGAACACTCCAAAAGGTTCCTCATGGTTTTTGTAAACCCTCCCTACTGTTCTGAATCCTTTGCCCCATGCAATCACTGATCTGTTTCTATCACTATAGGTCAGTTTACAGTATCTAGAATGTCATGCAAAATCTGACTGCTTTCACTCACCATAATTGTTTGGAGATTCATCTGCATTGTTTTGCATATCAGTGGGTCATTCCTTTTTAAAAGTTTTTATTTTTGCTGTAGTTAAAATTATAAACAAAAAAAACATACCAATTCAACAATTTTTACATCTACTAATCAGTGACTTGATGACATTCTTCAAGCTGTGCAACCATTCTCACCCTCCCTTTCTGAGATGTTTATTCTCAATTCATATAAACTCACTGCCCTTTAAGTATTCAAATTGCAATTTGCTGTCATCAATTTGATTCGATATAGTGGTGGTTGTGTGTCGTCGTCAAGTCAATTCTGACACATAGAGACCTAGTATAGGGTTTCCGAGGCCGTAAATCTTTATGGAAGCAGAAAGCCTCATCTTCCTCCTTGGGAATGACTGGTAGATTCGAACTGCTGACCTGGAGGTTAACAGCCCAGTTCATAATGCACTATGCTACCAGGGCTCCTTTTGATTCCATCTATTGTTGTTGTTAAGTGAAGTTAAGGCAGTTCTGACTCAAAGTGGCCCTGTACACGGTTTCCACAGAGCAGCTGGTGAGTTTGAACCTCTGATATTTCAGGTTAAACCAACCTTGCAGTCCAGTGCTTTTCTTACAGCGGTATACTAGGAGATCTTAAAATAGCACAGTGCTCAAGATAGACTTCCTTTATTAATTAAGCTAAATAGTTGCTTGGTCTTAAGTCTTCAGAGGATATTTCTGGATTAAGGTTTAAAGGTTATCTCAGGGTACTAGTTTCCGAGGTTTACCCAGTGGCCCTAGTGGCCTCAGTGACCCCAGAAATTCTGGATCTGTGAGAATTTTAAATTGTGTTCAACATTTTCCTGATTTTGATCAAGATTCTTCTATAGAGAGTTTGATTAAAATGTTCAGTAGTGGTAGTTGGGCACTGTGATGAGATGAATTACTAATGTGGACTTTGCCTTAGTACTTTAGAAAAATAGCTTGAGAGATTTTTTTTCTACACCTTTGCCCTGGTTTTCAACCCAAGAGGGTTTCTTACTTTTGCCCAGGTTGATTGACACTTCCTAGGTAAGCTGTAAGCAACTCGTGGGTTTATACTTTTTGTCAGGTTCTGGGCTGCACCTTGCAATGACTGGTCAATGTTGTTGTTGTTAGGTACCATCAAGTTGGTACCTGCCCATAACGACCTTCTGCACAGCAGAATGAAACACTGCCCCATCCTGGGCCAACCTCACTATTGTTGCCATGCTTGAATCTATCAATGCTGCCACTTGGCCAATCCATCTCATTGGGGTCTTCCTCTTTTTCTCTGACCCTCCACCTTACCAAACATGATATCTTTCTCCAGCGACTGGTCCCTCCTGACACTATGTCTGAAGTATGAGAGACAAAGTGTGGCCATCATGGCCTCCAAGGAGCACTCTGGCTATACTTCTTCCAAAACAGATCTATTGGTTCTTTTGGCAGCCCATGTCATTATGCAAATGAAGTAACTATATCTGTATCCTACTGAGAGGAGTTTGACCAATCAGTGGCCCTTATGGGAGGGCCATGCCTTTTAATTGAGGAGCTTGCATATATATGCAGCCAATACCACAGAAGTAGAAGAGACAAGAGAGAAGCAACAAAGAGAAATGAAATGTGAGATTTTCTAATAGAACTATTAGGCAGGTCAAGAGCTACAATGGTGAAGACAGTAAGAGATCTGAAAGGAGCCTGAAACAGAGCCAGAGATGACAGGTCTGGAAAGAGCACTACAGCAAAGCTGAAGGTGGTAAGGACAGAAATCAGCTGCTAGGAATGCAGCTAGGAACGGAATAAAACTGCTACACTGGCTATGAGTGGGGCCAGTTAGCAGTGAAGAGGCCAATGGCAGGAAAGCTAGAGGCAGAAAGGCCTGTCCTCTAGGGGGTCAAGAGGACCTGGTCTTTTGGGACCAAAAGGACCCTGTCCTCAGAGGGCCAAGAGGAGCCTTTTCTTAGGGGTCAAGAGAAGCCTTTCCGTAAAGGCCCATGAAAAGGCATGTCTAAGAAGATTGCAAGGGGGCATGCACAGCAAAGAGAAGGGCCTGCTTATTAGCACAACTGAAAGGAGCTCAGAGAGCTGCCCTGCCCTGAAAAAGAGAGGAGGTGCTCTATTCTTCAGGGAAACCTTCCAAACTTTGCCTGTATTCTTCCCTGTCCCAGGTTGTACTATGCTGATGCCTTAATAGGCCCCTTAACTGTGAGTATGTAGAGAATGTTATGCGAGGGAAGGCTGGTGTCAAAATTGGTTAAAAAGTTTGGAGAGTGTAGGTATCTTTGACCTCAGCCTCATAGGGATAAGTCTTAGGCTGGTGATCTTGATTCGTATTATCCCCCCTGAAATTAGACAGGCTCTCATTCTACTACTATAATTTTACAGGCTCTGTCTAGTTCTGATTGCATGGCATGCTGTTAAGTCCCATTGAATTGGTTCCCACTCATAGTAATCCTGTATAGGGTTTCCAAAGAGCAGCTTGTGACCTTGAGGTTCAAACTGATCTTGCGGTCCAGTGCATTATCCTGCAGAGCCACACCAGGATCTCATGGAAGAGGGGGCAGTTACTCATGGATGTAATTAACCACATATTCCATTTCTTCCTCTATTCCGGAGTCTTCTTCCTGTTGCTCCAGGCAAATAGAGAATAATTATTATATCTTAGATGGTCACTGAAAACTTTTAAGACCCCAAATACTACTCAGTGAACTAGGAAGTAAAATAGGGAGCTCTGGTAGCGGTAGTGGTTATGAATCAGACTGCTAATCTCAGGGTCAGCAGTTCTAAACTACCAGCTGTTCAATGGGAGAAAGATGAGGCTTTCTGCTCCCAGAAAGATTTACAGCCTCGGAAACCCTGTACAGGATCGCTATGAGTCAGAGTTGACTCCATGGCACATAACCATCACCACCAAACATGATTCTAGGTCAATTAACTGGTGTAACTCATAAAATTATGACCCTAAACCTCCAAACCAGGAAACCAAATCTTATGAGTTGTTTGTACATTAGCAGCCTCAGCAGTTACTTTTCTGTCATTGTAAATATATCTATGACACAACTTTTATCAATTCAGCATTTTATAGATGTACAGCTTATTGACTTCAACATTAACTAGTTGTGCAAACCTACACTTAAACAATGTGATTTATCCATCACTGTGAACTAAAACTCAGTACTCCATAAACAATAGCCCCCTCTTATTTCTCCCTACTGACCCTGGTTACTTTTCTTTTTCTTTATTTTATTTTTTATTATGTCTTAGCTCTACTTGTACAGTGCTGCTATAACAGAAATACCACAAGAGAATGGCATTAACAAACAACAATTTATTCTCTCACAATTTAGTAGACTAGAAGTCCAAAATCAGGGCACCAGCTATAGAAGAAGGCTTTTGTCAGCTCAGGGCAGAAGGTCCTTGTCATCAATTTTCCTCTGCATATAGGAGTTCCTCATGGCAGGGGCCCTGGGTCCAAAGGAGGTGCTCTGCTCCTGGAACTCTTTCTTGGTGGTAGTGGGTTCCTCTCTCTGTGTTCACTTCTCTTTGTATTTGTCTCATAATATAAAAGGTGATACAGGTCACACCCCATGGAAAATCTTACTTTGAATTAGGGTTGTGACTAATTCCCTTACATTGATTGACTGATCCCATCAGATCACATAATGAATGATTGTTTAAATACAAAGTCACATTGTTACATAATTGCCAAACCACTGAGAAATATGTCCAGTCAAGTCAACACATAATTTGGAAGGACAAAATTTAGTTCATGGCATTTGGTCTTTATACACTTGCCTACTCTTGTCTTTTTATATAAATGTGGTCATATAATATTTATCCTTTTGTGATTGATTTATTTCATTCAGCAAACTCTTCAGACTCCATCCATATTGCTGTTTGCACGAAGATTTCATTGCTCTACTGGATAAGTAGAAATATATTGTATGTATGCACCACACTTTGTTTATCCATTATCCATTGATGGGCATTTGGGTTGTTTCCACCTTTTTGCTATTGTGAATAACGCTGCAGTGAATACTGGTGTACAAATATCTATTTGAGTCTCTGTTTTCAAGTCTTTGGGGTATAAATCTAGGAATGAACTTGCTGAGTCATGTGAATTCCTACACACTATAGGATAAGCACTGGACTGCTAACGGCAAGGTTAGTGGTTCAAACTCACCAGTTGCTACCAGGAAACCCTATACAGGGTTGATATGAGTGGAAACTGACTAACTGGCACTTAATAGTAACAATTTAATGGACAAGGAAGCATCCCCTTAATTGATTGGCTGCTCATAGCCACTCATAGAGTTAACTATGCCTATATTAGCTTTCATCACAATGGGAATAAGCACATTCCAATGGCTAAACTTCTGGAAATCCTGGACTAGTCAAGTTGACACAGAACCCTAACTATTACAGCTGGGTATATGATTCTTGGTTGGCAGTCTTTTTCTTTCAGAGTTTTATATATGTCATTCCATTGCCTTCTTGTCTGCATGGTTTCTGCTGAGAAATCTGAGCTTTATTGTATTGGTTCTCCTTTGTAGATAGTTTTTCATTTTTGCTGAGCTCTTCTCAGGATCTATTTCTTGTCTTTGATTTTGGAAAGTTTGACTATGATATATCTTGGAGATTTATTTGGGGATCTATCCTGTTTGAGCTTCATTCAGCTTCTTGTGCGCTTATCTTCTCACCTTTCATGATGTTAGGGAAATTTTCTTCCAACAACTCTTTGACAATTTTATCTGTGCTATTTCATCCTGTTCTAGAATTCTAATCACCCATAAGTTGTTCTTCATGGTGTCCCACATAACTCATAAGCTTTCTTAGGATATTTTCATTTTTTTTTTCTGATTTTTCTAGCATACTAGTATCAAGAGATTTCTCTTCAAGCTCACTAACTTGGGCTTCCATTGCTTCGCTTCTATTCTTTTGCCCTTTCAATGAATTTTCCATTTCTGAGATCTTAGTATTAATCTTATTGATTTCTAATTGCAGGTTTTGTATTGTTTCAAAATGTTTATTTATTTGTCTGCTTGTTCTTATAGTGTTTTCCTGAATTCTTTTAAAGTTATTGTGTTCTCCTTGCTTTCCTCTATCTTTCTATCGATCCTTTGAAGGTATCTAATTATAATCTTCTGAATTATTTTTCAACTAGTTCTATTACCTTGGCTTCCTCAGAAATATCTCTGGCTGTGCATCTTGGTCATTTGTTTGAAACATTCTCTCTTGTTTCTTCATGTGAGCTAAAATTGCCTGTCATCTCTAAGGCATTGTGAGGTTGTCATGTTTATAAAAGCAATCAGTGGAGTTGTTAGACCTAGAGGGGAGAAATCTCTGTTGGGTTCCTGCAATTCAAAGAGATCACGAGGTGGTTGTGGAAGGGATATGATAGCAGAGTTCCTGGCCCCAGATGGAGTTTCTATTGGCCTCACTGTTATCTTTGTTCAGGACACTCAGTCTGGAAGTAGATCATGGGGACCCTTAATGGAGTTGGTTTCAGTGTCTGTAGGACCAAGTAAAGCTAGGCCAAGGGTGACCGGTAAAATGCTGGTCTGGTGGCTCTGTGGGTTTTCTAAGTCTGGAGTCTACCTGAAGTCAAGTCCACCTGAATCCAGATACCAAAACAACACACCAATATGGTGCAGCTGGCCCCTACCTCATGCTGGTATAGCTCTGAACTCCCAGAGAGTAAGGTCTGTACTGGGGGTGGATGAGGATGGGAGTCAGCCACACTTCTGGTCACTAGGGGAACATAAGGAAAAAAGAATAACACCTTTTTGTTGGCCATGCAAATCTGCTCTACAGGCCTTCTACTGCTGCCAAAGCCGCTCACAAGATGGTTGAGTTGTTCACCAGTCAGTCTTCCTCTCACCATCCCTGCTCAGCATCTCCTCCCAGCAAGCACTGCATCCACCCCTCTAATCTTTCTTCTGAAGTTCAGGGTGCCAGAATATTCATCTATGTCTGTTTCATTTTGTCTCTCATGTCTTTGTTGTAGAGGGTCTGTGTATTGCATCTGCCTAGTCCATCATCTTGCTGGCAGTCTAACTTTATCTCTTTTAACAGATTTTTTTCAGTTTTCAAGATTGCCGCTCCAGATCTCTTTTGGCTATTATTTGTATGGCACTTTTTCTATCTTTCTACTTTCAACTTATTTGTGTCCTTGGGTTTAAGGTGTGTCTCTTGTAGTTAGATGATGTTTTTATTTCATTCTGCCATTCTCTGCCTTTAATTGCAGCATATAGTCCATTATCATTAATTGTAATTACTGACAAGAAGTTACTTATTTCTGTCATTTTACTACTTGGTATTTGTGTGTCTCAGCCTTTTTCCTTTATTATCACTTGCTTTTTTGTTTTGCTGGTTTATTGTAATGAACTGTTTTAGTTCCCCTGTCCTTTCCTTTTATGTATTTTTAAAAGATATTTTCTTAGTTACTATCCATATTACACTTAATAGTTCATTGTTATAACATCCTAGGATAAGTTTAATATCTATATAACTTCAGCAACATGCAAGAAGTTCTCTATCTACACCACTCATGCCCTCCCATTTTGTTATCATTAACTATGTATGTGTAATTCATATGCCCTGTAGCATAATATTATACTTGCTTTTCATACATTTGTCATTAAAAAGTGTGAAGGATAAACAGAATTATTACATATGAATACCTATTACTAGACATTATACTTGTCCATACAATTCCTTTTACTAGGGATATTTCTTTTTTATGCTGTGAATTACTTTGTAGTGTCTTTCCCCTTCCATCTGCAGTGCTAGTTCATTACTTTTTATTGCAGAGTGATCTTCAAGTTTTTGAGATTGCAAAATTAGATACTTCTTTAATTTGAAGACATTATCATTCCTCCCCATTAAACCCGCTATGACTCCACTAAATTAAATTAGAAAGCAAGAGTGGACCTTAAAAAATAAAATGTCTTGGCCTATGTCATATTCAAGCACATGACACCTAACAACAACCTTTTTAGATAATGTGAGTCTAGAACTGAATTTCCCAAAATGTGTTCCAAATAATTACCCATGAAATGACATTCTCTAAAAATAAGATAGTGTGTCAGATTAGTGTGGTGAATGTTGGGTTAAATAAATTACTTTATTGAAGTTTCAGAAAATCTTTACCATGTATTACTAGAAAAAAAAAAAAAAACACCAAAAACTCAGCTCTTTTCATTGCCTCGCTCAGCATAGTATTGCTTTCAGACAAGCGACAAATAAATTGAAAAGCAACTTAAATCTTTATTGCAGAACTCTTAAAAAACACCACAAAGAAAATATACTGCACTATGTATAATGAAAATGTCCTAAAAACCCTCACACATTCCTCTCTCCAAGGACCAACATCATTTGACATTTGCTGTCCCCATATTATAGGGCCACTCTCTAAAAATCTTTTCTTTGCTTCTCATTTTTGCAGTCCAATCATCAGTAATTATCAATGTATTTTGATTGCATGTTTAGTCAATTTCAGACTGAAAAAGTTGGTAAAATTCTTCAGTTTCATCATCATTAGTTTTAGTGGCTGGTGCATAAATTTGAATAATAGAAGTATTATCTGGCGTTCCTTGTAGGTGTATGAATATTATCCTATCACAGGCAGTACTATATTTCAAGACAGATCTTGAAATGATCTTATTGAAATTGAATGTGATGCCCTTTCCTCTTTAATTTACCATTCCCAGCCTAGTAAACCATACAATTATCTGATTCAAAATGGCCAATACCTGTTCATGTCAGCCCATTAATGTCTAGGATATTGTTCTCTGTGTGTTCCATTTCATTTTTTGATGAATTCCAATTTTCCTAAGTTCATACTTTGCACATTCCACATTCTGATTTTTCATGGCTGTTTGCAGCAGTTTATCCTCATTTTGAGTTGTGCTCCATAAGCAAATGAAGGTCCTGAAAGCTTTGCTGCATCTACACCATTAAGGTCAGCTCTTCTTTGAGGAGGCAGCTCTTCCCCAGTCATGTTTTGAATGTCTTCCAATCTTACAAAACCTTATGAATAGCAGTAGAACACTGTCAGCACTAGAAAATTGAATACTGAAACATGAAGGTGCACCTGCTCAAGGAATGGAATTTTTTTGGCACAGGACAAGGCAGTGTTTCATTCTGTTGTGCATTGGGTCGCTATGAACTGGTGACTCAATGACACCTAACAACAACAACAAAGTCAACCTGAGGAGCTCATCTTCTGGCACTATATCAGACAATGTTCCACTGCTATTTATAAGGTTTTCATTGGCTAGCCATTTAGAAGTCATCTATCTCTCCTTCTTCCTTATCTGTCTTAATGGATGCTCCACCGAAACCTGTTCACTGTGGGTGGCTCTACTGGTATTTACAATATTGGCACAAATTCCAGCATCACAGAAACACCCAAGCAACTACAGTACCACAAACTGATAGATGAGTGATAGAAGAAACTATCTAGATGTCCAAAAACAAGTAATTTATTAGCAAATAGTTATTGTTGTTGTTCAGTGCCATTGAGTTGGTTTTGAATCCCTGTATAGGGTTTCCAAGGGATGATTGGTGGGTTTGAACTGCTGATCTTGAGCTTAGTAGTCCAGTGCTTTATCTTACAGTACTTTACTAGGACTCAAGCAGATAGTAGTAGCTTATATCTGGGATAACCATGCAGCAATTACAAATACTCTACATTTAAATTAATTGACTAATCTATGAGTTGGAACCTACTCAATGGCACTTAACAACACTATTAAATTAAATTAGATTTTATGGTATGTTTTTCAAAGTTGTTGTGTATATGATATGTCTTTCTGTGTGTATATACAATGTCTGTATACTTACAACAATTGTCTGAAAGAATTATCTCCAATGTGTTGCAAGGAGTCATCTCTGAATGATAGGATTATGAATAATATTCTGTTTTACTTTATATTTCCATACACTCTTTGATTTTTTTACATTGATTCTTTTACCTTTTGTAATGAGAAGAAAACCAAGAAAGACGTTTTCTTTGAAATGAAATGTATCGTTCTTACAAAGGTGAAGTCTTTTAATCAGTATAAAGACCCATTGCCATTGAGTTGATTTGGACTCATAGCTACCCTGTAGGAGTCATTAGAATTGCCCCATTGGGTTTTCAAGTCTGTAAATTTTTACAGAAGCAGACTGCCAGATCTTTCTCCTGTGGAACGACTGGTGGATTTCAACTGCTGATCTTGAGGTTAGAAGCCAAATATTTAACTCACTATTCTACCAGGAATCCTCAAATGTACTGTTCTAAAATTCAGTAAGTTTTGATTATGTCAACTGTAACTTGGTTTCATTTGTGTGAAAATTTTTGCATATGAATGTGTTCTGTGATTTTTTTTTAGATATTGATTAATCAGGCCATTTGAAAATTAGTCTGTATTTTGAAATTTATTATCATATATTTCCTTTATTATAGCAAAAAATTGAACTATGAAGTTGAAAGTTGTAAGCATTTGTCCAAACAATAGGAAAAATATTCTTAAGAATTGGTTGACTTAATGGTGTGGCACTGTAGGATAAGCACTGGATTGGTAACCTCAAGGTAGGTGTTTCAAACACACCAGCTGCTCCTCGGAAACCCTATATAGGGTCATTATGAATCGGAACAGACTTGAGGTAATTAACAACAACAACAATAGCCATTATCTTTCAAAGTTCCTGGTAAAATTGATTACTTATTGATATTTCATATACACATTGTGTCTGCATTTTCAAGCATTCCATGCACATTTCTATATGGATTTCTGCAAGGTCGGTGGTTAAAACTCACCAGCTGCTCATCAGAAACCCTTTACAGGATCACTCTGATTCGAGCCCAACTTGATAGCAATTAACAGCAACAACAACATTTACTTAAATATATACAACATGTTATTGTTAAGTGTCGTTGAGTAGGTTCTGACTCATAGCGACCCTGTACAGGGTTTCCAAGGCTGTAAATCTTTACGGGAGACGAAAGCCTCACCTTTCTCCCGCAAACTGCTGACCTTAAGGTTCACAGCCCAATTGGTAACCATGCTACCAACATAGTATAACTTTATGCTTCATTTATATCTGTTCTTTCTAAATTCTGTAAGGAAGAAATGTATGTGCCAATGTACAATATTTAAAGAAAGGCAAGAGAGTTAGCATGTAAAGTAAATAAGCAGCAAGAATGATTTGGTATAGCATTATTTTTTAATTTCTGCCACCATTTCATTTGCTTACCATAATAGTTTAAAAACCCATTGCCTTCTAGCTGATTCTGACTCACAGTGTCACTATTGTTGTTAAGTGCTGTCAGTCAGTCTGACTCATAGTGACCCTGTACAGGGTTTCTGAAGAGAAGCTGGTGGGTTTGAACCACTGACCTTGAGGCTAGCAATTCATTGTTTATTCTACAGGACCCTAGCATCATTATGTTGTTGTTGTTAAGTGCCTTTGCGCTGGTCCAACTCTAAGAGACCCTGTATAGGGTTTCTGAGGAGCAACTTGTAGGTTTGAACTTCCAATCTTGTGGCTCGAAGTCTACTGTTGATTCTACAGTGCCACACTAGTGTCACTATGTTATTAAGTGCCGTGGCATTGGTTCCAATTCATAAGAATTCTGTATAGTTTCCAAGGAGCAACTGGTAAATTTGAACCTACAAACTTGCAGTTCAAACTGAACTTGTGGCTCACTGCTTATCCTACAGAGCCACACCAGAATTCCACTATAGGGCACAGTGCTCCAACTCATAACAACACATGAGCATCTGGTGAGTCTGAACTGCCAACCTTGCTGTTCAAACAGAACTTATGGCCCAGTGCTTATTTTATAGTGCCACACCAGGACTCCACTATAGGGCACAGTAAATTATTTAAATATCATGTAAATCTCAAAGAAATACGAGTGCAAACAGGCTTATTTTTTATGAACCTAAGTTGAGTACTATAGAAAATCTATGGAAAATCTCAATAAAGGCAAATAATTTTTTAAAACTTGTGATCAAATATATGAAAACTTCTTAGACATTACCAAGCACCTTGAGGTAATGAATTGCAAGTCCTGAGGATTCAGGACCATAATCTTGGAAGACACTATGATCAATTGGCATAATATAGTCCACAAAGACAATATTCTACATCCTACTTTGGTGAGTAGTGACTGGTACAACTACTGGTCTCTCCTAGCCCAGAGGAAAGAAGAGTGATGAAAATTGAAGGTGCTTGGAACAATGAATTCAATGGACTAATGGACCCCATTAACATCAGTCTCCACAATCCTGACATCAAAAGAATTGGATGATGCCCAGTTATCACTACCAACGTCTCTGAAAAGGATCACATTATAAAGTCCTGGATAGAGTGGGAGTAAATATGGAATAAAACTCAGAATCATAAAAAAGACCAGGATTAATGTTTAGCTAGAGATTAGTGGTATTCTCTGCTTTCAGCCAAGATCCATCGGACATCAGCAATGATATCTCTCGTTCCGTGGCCTCTTCTGAATCCAGCTTGAACCTCTGGAAGTTCTCTGTCAATGTATGATTGTAGCCGTTTCTGTATTACCTTTAGCAAAACTTTACTCGCTT
>NW_006408557.1:5488337-5527633 GCF_000296735.1 Chrysochloris asiatica
AGTGAGGTTGGCCCAGAATCGGAAATTGTTTTGTTCTGCTGTGCATGGGGTCGCTATGAGTCGGTTCCGACTCGATGGCACCTGACAACAACAACAACAGAGATTGGTGGAACCCTGAGACTATATCTCTTGGTCATCCTTCATCTCTGGAACTGAAGTCAATGCCATAGCTCAAGTTTCAGCCAAGTAATGTATAGTTGTATAGGAGAGATGACACCATAAGTGAGGTTTTCACATCATAAAATGGTCAACCATTAGAGACCAAAGAGCAACATTGACCTAAAGACAAAATTCAGAAGGGTTGGGAAAGAAGGAGGAATGGAAACAAGAAACACAGGGAGGAAATGGGATGAATGATGCTACACTGAGGGAATGAAATCATGGAGATGAAGTGTGTGATATGTTGAACGTAAAACTGATCTGCTATGTAAACCTTAACTCAATTTGCAATAGAAAGTGTTTTTTTTTTTTATTTTAATGCCATCAAATTGAAGTGACAAGACTTGGACTTGTAACATTGGGGAGAAATGTTAAAACGAAGAATATTCTGCACTCAGATTATTTATCTGTTGTTATCATTATTTATCCTTTTTTCTTCTTTAAAGAAAATCAGAAGTCATAGTTAAATCAAGGATCAGTTTATGCACGTAACAATAAGTTTTCCTGGACTTTGGAAATTGTTCACTGATTTATTTGCAGGGGTTTTCCTGATTTTCTTGGTGTAGGCCCAGTGAGATATGAGCATATGGCTTTTTAGAAGCTTTCCACCTAATTCTAATATTCAACTAATTTGAGAACTATTTTACTAGAAGAATATTTCTCTTTGCCATCCCCACAAATTACCTGGGGATATTGTGTAAATACAGATTTTAATTCTGTGAGACCATAGAAACAAGGTCAAGAATCTGCATTTCTATCAAGTTCTGAGATGATGTTTTATACTGCTAATCCAGAGAGCATACTTAGTGTAGGAAGGTTTTAAAGAATGTAAATGAGAATTCTCTCTAGCATTGGCTCTCAACCTTGGCTACACTTGCAATCACCTGCCATTGTTGTTTTAACACCTGCCTTTGAGTTAGTTTTAATTTATAACAACCCATGTACAATAGAACACTGCTTGATCTTTACCATCCTCATAACTGTTGCAGTCATTGCATTAGTCCAACTTGTTGAAGATCTTCTTCTTTGATTAAAAAACACCAAGGCCTAGGTCTCATCCACAAGGATTCTGATCTGATTGCTCTGGAGTGGTTCCAAGGTGATTCCATTGCTCATTCAATGCAGAGAACCACACCTGTGGAAAGTGATGTGTTCAATTTTGCAATTCAATAACATATTAAGCACACTGTCTGTAAGCTTCTGTTAAAATATGTTGTTTGTTTTCTGTCTTCAGGATGATCCCCAGTCAGTTTTCTCAATTCCTTTGCTTTACCTATTAAGTTGTTGTTATAGTTAAGTGCTGTAGAGTTGGGTCTGACTCAGAGTGACCCTGTATAGGATTTTCCAGGAATAGCTGGTGTGTTTGAACAGCCGGTCCTATGGTTCAACCAACCTTGTGGTCAGTACTTAACCTACAATGCCACACCAGGACTCCTATAAAGGGTCCCCCTAAATAGCCAATATCATGACATTCCTACAGGATGTGGCCTGTTCAATCAATCAATTCTGCACAAAAGAAGAATTTAAAAGCATACACACACCATTTATTTGAGAACAAAGACTATGTGTTATATTTATTCTGATGCTCCAAACTCTGCTCCCTTAGTTGTATGAATAAAATGTGGATGGAGAGTTAGATGCCAGATGCCAGGCTCTGTGGAGAATTGGTTTGGTAGCATACTTCAACTATATGAATATTCATGCCTTCATAAATGAATAGACCTGGTGTGAAGTGAAGCTAGAGGAGAGCTAACACTTTCTTGAGAGGTTCTTTGGAAATGTAAGAACAACTTGAATATTCCACATCCAAAATTTTAACATTGAACTTGATAATAGCTCTGGGAATTACTTATTTAGAATACATTACTAAGAAAGACATTCCCAGTCTTATGTCTTCCCAGTTGAGGCCCTAGGCATCACATTACAGATACAAGCTCCACTATGCCCTGTCCAAATTCCTGACTTTGAAACCTGGATATTAATAAAATGGCTGTGTTATTCCAATACATCTTGAGACCTTTTGCTACACATGAAGTCACCGTGAGTTAGAATAGATTTGACAGCAATGGGTTTGGATTTCCCCCCCTTTTTTATGTAAGAGCAGATAACTGATACAAGATGAAGGATTTTTCTGTCATTCATTATGACTGTAATAGCAGGCTTCAGGATAATCGAGCCATTAAATATGAGGTTCTTGTACCTAGTTTAAGAACTTTAGAAGTCTAAACTCGCATTTATAGTCCCTCTAACAGAATAAAAATGATAGGTGTGTCTGAAATAAAAGGTGAAAAAAATTTAAAAGTCAAATTGTGTAATTGCTAATCATATGTCATTGAATAAACATTTTGCTAGCTATATATCATTGAATAAGCAAGCATCAAAATAACAAAGGACAAAGAAACTGTGAATATTAAGGTATAATTCAAATTCAGTACATTATAAGGAAAATGCCTGTTGTTGATGTTTTTGTTTTTGTTTTTGTTTTAATGACCTATTTAGGGATACGGAATACCTTGGAGTTATTGCAGGTTCTGTTCTGGACCACTTCAGTAAAGAGACTGTCACAATAAAACAAGTAATATGATTTTTTTTTTGGTTTCCCAGTGAATATAAAAGCTATGTTTGCACTATACTATAGTCTATGCACTGTGCAATGACATTGTGAAAAGGTTTAAGATGTTGTGAGAATTACCAAAATGTGACAGAAACAGGAAGTGAACACATACTATTGGAAAAATGGTATCCATAGACTTGTGTAACTCAGGGTTGTCACAAACCTTCAATTTGTAAAAAACACAATATCTGGAAAGTGCAATAAGGCAAAGCACAATAATACAAGGTATTCCTGTAGAAAAGGTACTGTTATAATCAAAGCTTAATTTTGAGTTACAAAGTATCTAATTATGTTATATTTTAGTAAAATGCATGCAGGTAGGTAGGAAAACTAATTAGAAATAGAATTCATTTCATGTCATTTGATCATGCATGCAATGTTATATTTATTATTTATTTACTTTCCCTTTTCATCAATATAGGAAGTAGAATAATTTCAGACTTGAAAGGAAATTGGAAAAATGCTGGCTTATATAAATGTGTATAGTGTTTATATCTTTGACATTCAGCTTCCTCCAAAATTGAATGAGATCCTAGTCATCTCTAATTTCAGAAAATTATAAATCTAAGAGTAACTTATACATATAATAAAAACAATAGACAAATCAATTGCATCATTATTATGCTTTAGGATACTGTTTTATGACTTTCTACTTGACCCCTCCAATCTTCTCATGGATAGAGAAAGTAACATGAACCTTGAGCTGAATGGGATGAAATGGGAGGACTGAGATCATAAAGGGGCTTCTTCTTGATTCACCTCTCCTTTTAAAATGATGGAATCCCTGGATGGCACAAATGGTTATCATACTAATCAACAGGTTAGAGGTCAGAGTTCACAAAAAGGAACCTCAGAAGAAAGGCCTGGCAGTACTTCCAAAAAAGCTTATGGAGCATAGTTCTACTCTGACACACCTGGGACTGCCATGTTTCTGAGTGGACTTAATAGTAACTGGTCCTCATTAGTACTGACAGATCTCCATTGAAAAGACTGGTCCTTTTTTGTGATCCCGCTTTACAATTTTCTAATACTCATTAAAAAAAAAAAAAAAAAGATCTTTCCAGCATCTTGTTTCTCTGTTTAGTTTCAAAAATTTATTCTCTCAAATTTACAAAGAAACTATAAAGCTTTCTGAAGATATAAATGTTCACAGTCCTTCTTGCCAAAGTAACCATATCTCATGCTTTCAATTTTCTTATTTACTGGAAAAGAGTTCTCATTTACTTCTACAACTCACCTTATTTATTTATGCATAGATTTGTAAAATGTCACAAAGTCAATTTTGAAATTTATAGATAGTTCTGAAATCTTAAAGTTAAAAATATATTAATGCAGTGTCTCTTTATTTGTGAAGAGCTCTTATGTAGCTTAAAATAAAATACATGTCCAATTGTTGTTGTTAAGTATCATTGAGTCTCATATTAACCCTATACAGAGTTTCTGAGGCCTTAAATATTTATGAGAGCAGAGAAAGTCTCATCTTTTTCCCAAGAATGGCTGGTGGGCTTGCCTTTGTGGTTTGCAGTCCAGTACTTATGATATAAGGAGCTCTGGTAGCATAGTGGTTACGAATCCAGCTGCGAACCTTAAGGTCAGCAGTTTGAAACTACCAGCCGCTCCACGGGAGAAAGATGAGGCTTTCTGCTCCCGTAAAGATTTACAGCCTTGGAAACCCTGTACAGGGTCGCTATGGGTCGGAACCGACTCGAAGGCACTTAACAACAACTTATTATGTGGAACCATCGTGCTCCCCACATCCAATAGAATTATCAAATTAAAAAAATCAAATCCACGATATGAACGTGGAAGAAGTCCTTATAGTCTAACAAGTTATCATATGCCCCAAATAGTAAAACTTAATGAAGAAGTAATTGTAATCACCTGGGGATATTTTGGAGCCTGTATTCCTGGGTCCTTCACAGAGATGTAGATTTAATTGGGTTGGGGCTAAATGTGAGGCTCTTCAAGCTCCATGGCAACGCTAACATGAAAGCAGGGCTGATAACATATATTTAGGTTGTGGGAGTCTCAGCTACCTTTCCAAAAGGGTTGCAGAAGTTGGGAAGAAGCAAGCATCCTAAATGTCACTTTCTTCAGCCACCACTCATCTGTCAGTTTGCCATACTTGATTGCTTGGATATTGCAGTAATGCTGGAAGTTATGGGACCAGATGACTATTTTAAATACCAACAGGGTCACCCATGGTGGGCAGGTTTCAGAGGAAATTCCACACTAAGACAAAGAAGAAAGAGAGGAAGACTACTTCTGAATGGTTAATCACTGAAAACCTTATGAATAACAGCAAAATCATGTCAGATATAGTGCTGGAAAGTGAAAATATTATGAATAGCAGAAGAATATTGTCAGACATAATGATGGAAGATGAGCCCCTCAGGTGGGAAAGGACTTAAAATACAACAGGGAAAAAGCATCCTCCTTTATGTAGAATTGACCATAATGACTTGAATGGAGCAAAGCTTTCTGGGCCTTCATTTGTGGGTGGGGTACAACTCAAAATAAGGGGGAACAGTTATAAACATCCATTAGTAATCAGAATATTGATTGTACAAAGTATGAACTTAGGAAAAATAGAAGTTGTCGAAAATGAAATGTAGCACATAAAGATCAAATTCCTACATATTAGTGAGCTGAAATGGACTGATTATGGCCATTTTGAACCAATAGAGTTTACTATTCCATATATCGCATACTCAAAAGGAATGTGTTCGCATTCATTTCCAAATATATCGTGAATATTTTAAGAACATTTCTAAATCTGTCTTGAAATATAAAGATGTCTGTGATAGGATAATATCCATATGTCTACAGTGAAGACCAGTTAATACCACTATTATTCAAATGTATGCACCATTCACTAAAGCCAGTGATGGTGAAATTGAAGAATTCTACCAATATCTCAAGTCTGAAATTAATCAAACATGCAATCAAGATGAATTGATACGTACTGGTGGTTGGGATGTGAACATTGGAACAAAGAAGAAGGATCAATAGTTGGAAAATATTACCTTGGTAATAGAAATAATGCTGGAGATCACATGATAGAATTTTGCAAGACCAATGACTTATTCATTTAAAATATCTTTTTTAAGGTGACTATGCACATGGACCTAACCAAATGGAATACACAGGAATAAAATTGACTATATCTGTAGGAAGAGACTATTGAAAAGCTAAATATCTATCATCAGCCAAAATAGGGTCATGGGCTGATTGTGGAATAGACCCTCAGTTTCCCATACTCAAGTTCAGGCTGAAGCTGAAGGAAATTAAAACAAGAGCCAAAATATGACCTTGAATATATCCCACCTGAATTTAGAGACCAACTCAAGAACATGTTTGATGAATTAGACACTAATGACCAAAGACCAGAAGAGTTGTGGGGTGACATCTGGAACATCATCTAGGAAGAAAGCAAAAGAGTATTGAAAAGAAAAGAAAGATTTTTAAAAAATTAAAAAGAATGCCAGAAGAGACTCTGAAACTTGCTCTTGATGGTACAGAAACTAAAGAGAATGGAAGAAATGAGGATGTAAAAGAACTAAACAGAAAAACTCCAAAGGGCAGCTTAAGAAGTAAAAATAAAGTACTATAATGAAATGTGCAAAGACCTGAAGTTCAAAAACTAAAAGTTCAGCATTTCTCAAACTGAAATAACTGAAGAAAAAATTCACATCTTGACTTTCAGAACTGAAGCATTCTATGAAAGAATTATTGAATGATGCAGAAAGAATCAAAGGAATATGAAAGGAATACACAGAGTCATTGTGCCAAAACAGTCAATATTCAACCATTTCAAGAGGTAGCATTTGGTAAGAACAGATGGTATTGAAGGAACACGTCAAAATAGCACTGAAGACATTGGTACAAAACAAATCTCCAGGAATTAATTGATGGAATACAAATTGGAATATTTCAACAAACCGATACAGAACTAGAGATCACTCAATTATGCCAGGGAATTTGGAAGACAGCTACCAGGCCAACCAATTGGAAGAGATCCATATTTGTGCCCATTCCAAAGAGAGATGACCCAACAGAATGCTGAAGTCACCGAATAACATCATTAATATCAGAGGCAAGTAAAATTTTGCTGAGTAAAATTCAAAAACGGCTGCTATCAATTCAGAAGACATGAAAATAGGGATATCATTGCTAACATCAGATGGACCTTGGCTAAAAACAGAGAATAATAGAAAGAAGTTTACCTGTTTTTTACTAACTATGCAAAGGTTTTCGATTGTGTGGATCATGACAGACTATGGAAAACATGGTGAAGAATGAGTATTCCAAATCATTTCATTGTGCCCATGAGGAACATGTACATAGACCACAGGGCAGTAAGAACAAAACAAGGGGATATTGCATGGTTTAATATCAAGAAAAGTGTGTGCAGGACTGTGTCCTTTCACCATATCTATTCAATCTGTAAATTGAGCAAATAATCTGAGAAACTGGATTACATGAAGAAGAACATGGCATCAGGTTTGGAGGAAGATTCCATAACAACCTGCAATGTTGCAGATGATACAGCTTTGCTTGCTGAAAGTGATGAGGACTTAAAATACTGATGAAGATCAAAAACTACAGCCTTATTTATGAATTGCACTTCAATGAAAAGAAAGCAAACATCCTCACAACAGGCCCAATAAATAATATAATGATAAATGGAGAAAAGCTTGAAGTTGTCAAAGTCTTCATTTTTTACTTGAATCCACAATTAACTGGCATGGAATCAGCAGTCAAAAAATAAATGCACATATTGCATCAGGAGAATTTGTTTCAAAAGACCGCTTTAAAGTGTTCAAGAGCAAAGATGTCAGTTTGGGGACTAAGATGTGTCTGACAAAAGTTTTGGTATTTCAATTGCCTTATATGCATGTGGAAGTTGGACAATGTGTAAAGAAGACTGTAGAAGAATCAATGCTTTTGAATTATGGTGTTGGCAAAGAATATTGAAAATACTATGGACTTCCAGAAGAACAAACAAATGTGTCTTTGATGAAGCACAGCAATAATTCTCCTTAGTAGCCAGGATGGTGAGACTTCATCTCTCATACTTAGGACATATTATCAGGAGGGACCAGTCCTTGGAGAAGGATATCATACTTGGGAAAGTGGAGGACAAGAAAAAGAGAAGACCCATAAGGAGATGGATTGACATAGTGACAGCAGCAATGAGCTCCAATGTAACAATTTTGAGGACAATGTTTCATTTATTTGTGCAAAGGGTCACTAGGAACTCAATGGCACCTAACAATAATCTTGCTGGGTTATTCACAAAGATGTAGATTTAATTGGGTGGGGAGGCAATGTGAGGCTCTTAAAACGCCATGACAATTCTAAGGTACAATCAGGGTTGATAGCTGACTTTTTGGTTGTGGGAGTCTCAGCTGAGTTTTCAAAGGGTTGCAGAAGATTTTGTTGTTATTGCTGTTAGATGCCATCGAGTCTGTACCAACTCATGGTGATCCTATGCACAACACAACAAAACACTGCTTGGTTCTGGCCAATCATTGCTACGTTTGAACCCATTGCTACTGCCACTGTACCAATCCATCTCTTTGGAGGTCTTCCTTTTTTTCTCTGATCCTCCACTTTACCAAACATGATATCCATCTCCAGGGAGTGGTTCCTCCTGACAATATGTCTGAGTATGAGAGATGAAGTTTGGCTATCCTGTTCTCAAAGGGAATTCTGGCTGTACTTCTTCCAACACAGTTAAGTTTGTTTTTTGTGGCAGTCCGTGGTACTTTTAATGTCCTCCTCCAACACCATAATCCAGATGCATCAATTCTTCTATGGTCTTCCTTATTCACTGTCCAACTTCCTTATGCATATGAGGTTATAGAAAATATCATGGCTTGGGCCAGGCACATCTTAGTCCTCAAACTGACATCTTTGATCTTCAACACTTCAAAGAGATCTTGTGCAGCAGATGTTCTTAATGCAACATGTTGTTTGATTTCTTGAATGCTATTTGCAAGAATGTTGTTGGTTGACCTGAGCAAAATGAAGCCTTTGGCACCTTTAATTCTTTCTCCATTTATATGGATGTTATTTAAGTGTAATGGTAAGAATTTTTGCTTTCTTTATATTAAAGGGAAAGCCATAATGAAGGCTGTGGTCTTCATCAGTAAGTGTTTTAAGTACTCTTCAACTTTCAGCAAGCAAGGTTTCATCATCTGCATATCTCAGATTATTAATGCGTCTTCTCTCCAATTCTGATGCCATGTTTGTTTGTTTTTCCATATAATTCAACTTCTCACATTATTTGCTCAGCATGCAGATTTAATAATTGTGGTGGAAGAACACAACCCTGGTATACATCTTTCCTAATTTTAAACCATTCAGTGCTTTCTTGTTCTTTTCAAATAGCTGTCTCTTGGTCTATGTACAGATTCCTTATGAGCACAATTAGGTGTTCCAGAATACTCATTCCTCACAATGTTGTCCACAACTTGTCATGATCTACACAATCAAAAGCCTTTGTGTTATCAATTAAAAACAGATAGACATCTTTCTGATATGCTCTGCTTTCAGCCAAGATTGATCTGATGTCAGCAATGATATCCTTCATTCCATGTCTTCTGAATCCTGCTTGAACCTCTGAAAGTTCTCTGTCACTGTATGGTTACAGTCATTTTTAAATTATCCTTAGCAAAATTTTATTTGCATGTGATATTAATAATATTGTCTGATGATTTCTGCATTCTGTTGAATCACCTCTCTTTGGTGTAGACACAAATAAGATCCTTTTCCAATCAATTGACCAGGTAGCTGTTTTCAGAATTTCTTGGCATAGATAAGTGAGTATCTCCAGTGCTGCATCAATTTGTTGAAAGGTTTCCATTTATATCACATCAATTCCTGGTACTTTGTTCTTTGCCAATTCCTTCAATGTCATTGGATTTCATCCTTTAGTATCATTGGCTCTTGATCATAGTCTACCTCTTGGAATGATTGAACATCAACTATTTATTTTTGGTATAGTGACTCTGTGTATTCCCTCCATCTTCTTTTCATGGTTTCTGGATCATTTAATATTTTGCCCAGAGAAGCCTTCAATATTGCAAGATGAAGCTTAAATTTTTTCTTCAGTCACTCAGCTCAAGAAATGCTGAGTGTGTTCTTCCCTTTTAGCTTTTAAACTCCAGGTCTTTGCACATTTTGTTAGAATTTTTTACTTTGTCTTCTCGAACTTCCTTTTGAAATTTTCTATTCAGCTCTTTTACCTCCTCATTTCATCCATTTGCTTTAGCATCTCTATGATTGAGAGTAAATTTCAGTGTCTCTTATGACATCCAATTTGGTTTTTTATTTCTTTCTTGTCTTCTTAATGATCTTTAGCTTGCTTCATGTATGGTGTTTTTGATGTCATCCTACAATTCTTCTGGTCTTCAGTTTTTAGTATCTAATGCATCAAATCTGTTCTTCAATTGATTTATAAAGTCACATGGAATATAATCAAGATAACATATTGGCTTTTGTGGACTTTCTTTAAATTTCTTCAGATTCAACCTGAACTTGCTTATGAGCAATTGATGGTCTGTTCCACAGTCTGTCCCTGACCTTGTTTTGGCTGATGATATGGAGTTTTTCCACCATTTCTTTTCACAGATGTTGTCACTTTGATTTCTGTGTACTTCATTTGGTGAGGGCCATATTGATAGTCTTTTGGTTAGTTAAAAAGGTATTTGCAAAGAATAAGTCATTGGTCTTGTAAAATTCTATTATGCAATTTCCATCATCATAGCTATCACCCAGACCATATTGTCCAACTACTTATACTTCCTCTTTGTGTCCAACCTTCACATTCTAATCAACAGTAATTATCAATACATCTTGAGTGCATACTTGATCAATTTCAGACTGAAGAAGTTGGTAAAATTCTTCAATTTCATCATCACTAGTTTTAGGGGTTGGTGCTTAAATTTGCATAATCGTTGTATTAACTATTTTTGTTTTCTTTTTTTGGTAGGCATATAGATATTATCCCATCACTGACTGTGTTGTACTTCAAGACAAATTTTGATATGCTCTTTTTTGATGAGGAATGTGACTCCATTCCTGCTCAAATTGTCATTTCTGGCATAGTAAATCATGTGATTGTCAGATACAAAAATCACCAATATCAGTCCATTTTAGCTCAGTAATAACTAGGATATCCATGTTTATGTGTTTCATTTCATTTTTTACAATTTCCAATTTTCCGAGATTCATACTTCATACGTTTACAGTTATTAGTGAATGTTTACAGTGGTTTGTCTTCATTTTGAGTTGTACCCCATCAGCAAATGAAGATCCCAAAGGTTTACTCTATTTGTGTCATCATGGTCAAGTCTACTTTGAGGAGACAGCTCTTCCCCAATCGTATTTTGAGTGACTTCCAACCTGAGAAGCTTGTCTTCTGTCACATAGCTGCCCATATTCTGGTGCTCTTCATCATGTTTCAATATTCAATATTCTGGTGCTGGCAGTGTTCCTCTGCTATTCATAAGGTTTTCAGTGACTAAATATTCAGAAATATTCTCTCCTTCTTCCTTGTCTGTCTTTGTCTAGTCAGCTGAAATCTGTCCACCCTGGGTGACCCTGCTGGTATTTAAAATGCCCGTGGCATAGCTTCTAGAATCACAGCAACATGTAAGCTGCCACAGTACAATAAACTGTCAAATGAATGGTGGTACAGGAGATGGGAAAAAGCAAATATCCCAGGTTTGCTATCATCCATGTCAAGTATTTTATAACTGGTAGGAGTCCTGGTGTGAAACTGTGGTTAATGCTCTGTACGGCAAAGTCAGTTTGAACTGCCTGGTTGGCGGTTCAAGCTCACCGGCTGCTTCTCAGAACACCTATACAAGGTCGCTATAGGTCAGAACCAACTCGATAGCGCTTAAAAACATGTGAAAAGGAGTAGGTGAAATCAGGCTTATTGCCAATTTCTTCTTAACTTACAGAATCTTCCTTTCCAATTAGTTCCCAGACTTTAAGGTTTACTTGTTGGAGGGAAAGTGTAGAATAGAGCAAGTTCTGGTAACATTTTAATTTTGCCACCAGATTCTTTGGATCCTAATAACATCAGTTTTGCCCTGTGGTGACTCTGGAGGAAGAATGGAATGGTACACTCTTCTGAAGCAGAGAAGGATGAAGCATGTAGCCATGGGCGTGATGGTGATGATTCAGGTGAAGAGGCTGAACCCATAAGGATCAGCTAACAAGGAAAGCAGGCACTTTCTTTTCTGGAAACAAGAAGCACCTGCTGCTTATATATGCATCCTGATATGGTGCTTCAGGTTAATGAGCTGGACTGCAAAGTCTGATGGAACTGCAAGGTTGGCAGTTCCAGCTCACCAGTTGCTCCTTGGAAACACAGGGTCATCATGAGTCGGAACTGACTCAACAGGACTTAGCAACAACAACAATAAAATGTAGGTACATTGAATAAAAAATAGAGTGGCCTGGTATTTCTTCCAAACAAGCTTTACCCTGAAGCTCTGAGAGTCTTCAACTCTACAACTAAAGGTAACGGACTAACCTGAAGCAACCATGTTGATACAGAGGTTCAAGCACGTGTCTGCTTACCCAAAATGTTGGTGGTTGGAACCCACGAGGCAGTCTAAGATAGAAAGATGTGACAGTCTGCTTCCATAAAGAGTTACAGTCTTGGAAACCCTAAGGGGCAGTTCTACTCAGAATCTACACAATTCCTATAGGTTGGTCTAACTTTGACTATAAGTGACATTTGTGGTCATTGTGATCTTTGCTCCAGAGCCATGTGGAAGCTGTGTCCTCACTTTTCTTGAGGTTTGGGCTAAAGAATTGTGGTCCTTACACACTTGACTGATAAGTGAAAGGATGGAGGTTTGAGACCATTGAGAGGCACCTCTGATGTAGAGATGGATTGATTGGCCATCTACTTCCAAAAAGTCAGCCACTGAAAACCCTAAGGAGGGGAGTTCTACTCTAACACATGAAGGTACTTTTTAAATGCACAATGCAATTTGTTTTTTGTTTTTACAGGGGTTGCCATGAGAGTTGACTCTATGGCAGTAGGATTGTTCTTGGGTTTTTGTTTTGTGTTTGCTTTTTTAATGGTGTGCTCTTCAAATCCACCAGCCACTCCTTGGAAATTCTATGCACACAGGATCTGACTCAATGGCACTAAATAATAAAAACAATAGAAGTGGAAACGAATGGAAATGAAAGATAAGTGATTTGTTTGAGATTTCAGCCTGGAAACCTCTCCTAGTGGTCCAAAGAGCTGACATTTGTGGAGTTAGTTTGCATATGTGTGTGTATTTGTATATGTATTTCAGAAGATAACACATACAGCAGTTTTACAGAAATAATACTCATCTTCTATATTTGTTTGCAAGTCACATCCTCTCCGCAGGAGGTACTTTTGTAAATGTGCAATGCAATTTGTTTTTACAGCAACATATTTTAAAATTTGACATACAGCATTTACAAAAACACCCATAGAAGGTGGGGACAAATGTTGCAGGGAGGGACAAATGTAGAAGGTGTATGTTATTTGCATGAGAGTGTGGAACATACTTATGAATATTAATGAAGGTCTGTAATCATAGAAGAAGGTAGGAGTTGGGTAAGCAATTTGAAATGTTTGCCATATTTATAAAGAATAGCTGTTCTTCCAATCTAGCAAAACATTGATGAGGGACTTTATATTTAACTGATATTCCTCATAGTTGACACATGGTAGACTGTCAAGTTGGTCCACTAACTGCTATGAGAGGTCTCCATGAGAAAGTGGTCAGGAACTTGGCATTTAAATTCTATTTCCATCTCCATAACCTATGTTCTCTGTGCCTTAGTTCCTCCATCTGCAAAATGGAATTGTTTGAGAGAATCAACGAGTTAATACCTACAGATTGCATAGAACAGTTCCTACTACAACCTCACAATGCAATTTAGGAAATAAAATACAGCAACCCTGATGGATTAGCCTGACTGCTGTAATTTTCTTTCTGTTTTTAGTTTGCTTTTTATTTTATTTTGTTGTAGTTAAATGCCGTTGAGTCAGTTTCAACTCATAGAAACCCTTTATAGGTTTTCTAAGGCTGCAAATCTTTGCAGGAGCAGAAAGCCTCATCTTTCTCTCCTCAAGGGGCTATTGGTCTCAAACCACCAGCCTTGTGGTTTGCAGCCCAGTGCTTATCCTACAGATCCATTGTTCTAACCTACAGAAACCCTTTTATTATGTCTTAAACATAACAAAGAAACAAAAAAAATCATCTGGATGAGGGAGATCATCAATATGAGATCATAATGGTGCACAAAGTGTTTATGGCCACATTGCTAGTTGTAGAACATAGAAGACAAAGGAAATTATCAAAGAATCATGATTGGTGACAAACCAATTCAGCATTGTTACAGGTAGGACTACAGAAGTAGGAAAGGGACCATGATTAGGACACATACAGCATTTCAGATTAGAAAAATTCATAGGACTGATTCTAGACCACCATGTGGCCTAGGTACTCCAATTTCCATTAAGGGAAGAGCCAGGCAAATCCCTGAGGGTGACACTGCACTATCCTGGGGAGTCACAATCTGCAATTTACTTTCAAACACAGTCTATTTCAGGGCAAAACTTTACGGTCAGAATAAACTCAACAGAGACTAAAGTTCATCCTGTAAAGATTCAAAATGGAGTTAGGACTCCCACTATAAGCCAAAGCCTTCTGCAGCTCCCAGTTCCAGCTTAGCTGAGACCCAGGGTGATGAATGAGTCTCCCACACCATGTTTGGTTTGTCTGGCCTACTTTTCTGGCATGGCCCTTGCAGGTTGGCATTGTTATTTTTGCTCCTGCTCGGCCCCAGATCTGTCTTCACCATCTCCTTCCATCTGCCCCTTAACTTACATTAAGTGCCTCTATGAGGAGAGCCACAAGGACTTGCTGATGACGAGATCACCAGCTAGTCTGGGTGCTGGCAGCTTTTGCACCCACCTCAAGATCACAGATTCTGTTGGCCATATTCTGTACTCCAAGAGGTTGCAATGAAGGGGAAATTTGCCTTTAGCACTGAAGATTAGGACATGTGTGAAGTGTGTTTTTAGAGCAAGGGAACAGGGCGGACACCTGACCACCTTGTGATCCTAGATATGAAGCATAGAGTGGAGGCAAAAAACTATGAGGAGACTGCAAAAGTTGAGAAGCTCAAACCTTTAGAGGTGAAGCTGCAACGCTTAGAGAACCTCTCAGAATCTATCGTGAATGATTTTGCCTACATGTAATAATGGAAGGAGGAGATGCATGATACCAATGAATCAACGCACACTAGAGACCTGTATTTCAGCATCTTTTAAATGTTCTGCCTCATTAGACTAGTCTACCTGTGTTGCTTCTTCAAAGCCAAGAAGTTGAATAAGTAATAAGACACAGTCTCCTCCCACCTTGCATCTCACTCAACAGAACATGACTGGAATGTGCCTGACTTGAGGCAGTCCCCCAACAGCACCATCAAGGCACTTTGGAGATCTTCTTGCCAGAACTGATCTCTGGGGTGGGGAGACATGGGGTACCACCTAAACCCAACAAGTCAATGAGGGACTGCTTTTTAACTTGGTAGGATTTAGACTGGTTTTACAACAGGTCTATTATTAGGGTCACCTATGAAAAAACTAGAGCCTACCTAGATAGCTTCATATGCATGCAAAAGCTGAACAGTGAAAAGGAAGACCGTAGAAGAATTGATGCTTTTGAGTTATGGTGTTGGAGGAGAATATTGAAAGTTCCATGGGCTGCCAAAAGAACTAATAGATCCTTTTAGGAGGAAGTGCAGCCAGAGTGCTCCTTGAAGGCCAAGATGACAAAACTTCGTCTCTCATACTTCAGACATATTGTCACGAGGAAACAGTAGCTGGAGAAGGATATTAAGTTTGGTAAGGTGGAGGGTCGGAGGAAATGAGGAAGACTCCCAATGAGATGTATGGGTCAAGTGGCAGCATCGATGGATTCAAGTGTGGCAACAGTAGTAAGGTTGGCCCAGGATCCGGCAGTGTTTCGTTCTGCTATGCATAAGGTCGCTATGGGTCAGTACCAACTCGATGGCACCTAACAACAACAACAACCTAGATAATTTGCATATGAGTAATTGATGGTCTGTTCCACAGTCTGCCCCTGGCCTTGTTTTCACTGATGATATGGAGCTTTTCCATCGTCTCTTTCCACAGATGTAGTCAATTTGATTTCTATGTATTCCCTCTAGTGAGGTTCATGTGTATAGTCATCTCTTATGCTATCTAAAGAAGGTATTTGAAATGAACAAATCAGCGATTTTGCAGAATTCTATCATGTGATCTCCAGCATCATTTCTATCACCAAGGCCTTATTTTCCAACTACTGATCCTTCCTCTTTGCTCCCAACCTTTGCATTCCAATCACCAGTAATGATCAATACATCTTGATTGCATGTTTGATCGATTTCAGAGTGAAGAAGTTGGTAGAATTCTTCTCTATTTCGTCCTCACTGGCTTTAGTGGTTGGTGCATAAATTTGAATAATAGTGGTATTAACTGGGCTTCCCTGTAGGCACATGGATATTATCCTATCATAGACAACATTGTACCTCATGACTGATCTGGATATGTTCTTTTTGACAATGAATGCAACACCATTCCTCTTCAATTTGTCATTTCTGGCATAGTAAACCATGTGGTCATCAGATTCAAAATGGCCAATACCTAAAGGAAATGACTGTACCAAAAGGAAATGACTGATGGTCAACCATTTCAAGAGGTAGCATATGATCAAGAGCCAATTATACTGCAGGAAGAAATCCAAGGTGCATTGAAGGAATTGGCAAAGAACAAGGCACCAGGAATTGATGGAATAAAAATTGAAATCTTTCAAGAAAGTGAGGCAGCACCAGAGGCACTCACTCATCTATGCCAAGAAATTTGGAAGACAACTACCTGATCAACTGATTGGAAGAGATCCGTATTTGTGCCCATTCCAAAGACAGGTGAACCAATGGAATGCGGAAAACACTGGACAATCTCTTTGATATCTCATGAGAGTAAAGTTTTACAAAAGGTAATACAGAAACAGCTGCTAGCATAGAGAGTGTCCAGAGGTTCAAGCCGGATTCAGAAGAGGCCGTGGAACAAGGGATATCATTGCTGATATCCCTTGGCTAAAAGCAGAGAATATCAGAAAACTGTTTACCTGTGCTTTATTGACTACGCAAAGGCTTTCAATTGTGTGGATCATGACAAGATATGGACAACATTGCAAAGTATGAGCATACTGGAACACTTAATTGTGCTCATGAGGAATGTGTACCTGGACCAAGAAGCAGTTGTTCGAATAGAACATGGAAACAGTGAATGGTTTAAAATTAAGAAAGGTGTGCAACAAGATTGTATTCCTTCACCATACTTGTTCAACCTGTATGCTTAGCAAATAATCTAAGAAGCTGGGTTATATGAAGAAAAACGTGGCATCAGGATTGGAGAAAGACTCATTAACACCCTGTGATATGCAGAGGATACAACCTTGCTTGCTCAAAGTGAAGAGGACTTAACACATTTACTGATGAAGATCAAAGAGCACAGCCTATAGTATGGATTACATCTCAATGTAAAGAAAATAAAAATCCTTACCACTGGCCCAATAAACAACATTCTTAACAACAGAGAAAAGATTGAAGTTGTCAAGGACTTTATTCTTCTTGGATCAACTATCAACACTCACAGAAACAGCAGTCAAGAAATCAAACAACATTCTGGTTACTGCAATGTGGGGTTGGGATTAGGGGGCGAGGGGAAGGTGGAGCACAGGCCAGGGAATATACACAGGGTAGTTTGGGTGCTAGGGAAGAGAACAATACACAAGAAGGGGGAGGAGAATGGAAGAACAAAAGGGATGGGAAAACAATTAGGCAGATTTGCATGGGCTAAGTGGGACAGAGGTAAATAATGATGTATTCACAATTTATGAACAACAAGCCTCTGGGATACAGGGATTGAGACATGGTTGGAATGGGGGAAAGGGGAGAAATAATGTTAAGATGCTTGGCTGTCTTTTAAATCTTGGTTTCCCTGGTATACCATTATAAAATAGACACTTGAAGGGGAGAGAAAAGAATAGCCAGAAATATCACCACAGTAAGTCTGTCTTCTTCCTATAACTGATTGGAATACCTAAAATGTACCCAGTGAAGAAGACTTCCTGTGGATCCTCTGCATTATATAAGACCATAAGTGGAATCCTGAACCTCACCCAGAATCTTCTGAGGTGGGAAATTTCCACTTGAAAGTACAAGCAGACCAGCCTGGAGCAGTTAGAAGAACAGAATATACTTCTTGAAAGAAAGACCAACAGGGAAAATACAAAGCTGACTGATTACTACAAGAACAAGCAAGTTGCTCACCCAGGAGACAAGGCAAACCACCTTCCAAGACTAAGACTCAATGGGAATACACGCTCTGATTGGTGACCACGTTCATCACTGATAAGCGGAAGTGAGGGAAAAATAGCAATGAAGCTGCGAGCTAAGCCCTACAACGTTCAATAGACTTTTGTGAACCTGGGTGGAGACCTGGTCAGCCATCATTTTGGCAAGACCTGGGGACTCTTGGGCCCAGAGTCAGTGACATAGCCAAAGAGGAGTAGAATGGAGAGTGAAGCATCTAGGTGATAAGAAGAGAGGACATGTGCATAAGAACACCCACACTTGTAGATAATACCCACTTGACCTGGCTTTAATGACTGGATGATCATAGCTCAACTAGAAGATGAAAGAAGAGGAAAAAAAGAGTAATCTGATACAATTTGATGAACTTGACCTATACCTATGGATGCAGTAGCTCAAAAGAGGGAACAAATCTTTAAAATGAGGATCATTCCCAGCCCCTCCATACACAGAGTAGACATGGATGGGCAACTTAGACATTGGCTATCCCAAATGGGGAGGCTACAAAGGCAAGAAGTGACTAGTTTACAAGCTTTCAAGAGGGAGCCTAGATCCAGAGGGTACAGAGGAAGATAGAATCGCTACTGAGTAGTATCCAATCTGTCTGGGTGGGGCTAATGAAAGGAGATGGGGATAGGTCCCTTACGATACAATGGTGAATAATTGTTATTGGGATTGACTTCAAAGGTTGGAAATGTAAAGGTGGATGTTTTGTATTAAAGGAGTGGAGTGATTGACTTTGCAGTCCAGGAGCGGAGGTCCCTGGAACCATCAAAGGAGAAGAGGGGAGTGCAAGACCCTTCCCAGAGTAGCAGTGATGCCAGAGATGGAGGCTACGACATGGAGAGATGGAGCAGCTGGGGACTCTAGACCCAAAGAGGGAGAGGGGCTGTGTGCTGACAACCGGGAGGCAGGCTTGCAGGGTATACACTTTGGTTGGTTGATGATTCATGGAGGAGATTGTAACCATGGCAATGAAACGATATATAATAGGATGAATGTAAAGCTAATGTTCTCCATGTAAACTATCACATAATTCATAACAAAACATTTAAAAAAAGCTGCTGTGAACATGCATGTGAAAAAAAGCCAAAACAAAAACAAAACAAAACAAAAGCCTTCTACAAACTAAGTGCTTAGAATTTAAGTTCTAATATATTCCCTCGTCTGATCATGGATTTTATCTAAAATTCATTGACTACATTTAGACTTACGTCTTCTGTAGGTACTGATTGATGACTTCTTTTGATAGTCGCTTATTTCAAAACAGCCTTTAAGACCCCAGGTGCTATCTGATTCCTTCGCCCACTTTACCTTACACCTCTCATATTCAGACTCAAGAGAGTAAGTATGTTGTTGTTGTTAAGTGCCATCGAGTCGGGTCCGACCCATAGCGACCCTGTACAGGGTTTCCGAGGGTGTAAATATTTACGGGAGTAGAAAGCCTCATCTTTCTCCCGCGGAGCGGCTGGTAGTTTCGAACCGCTGACCTTAAGGTTCGCAGCCCGATTCGTAACCATTACGCTACCAGAGCTCCTTAGAGAGTAAGTATAGAGTAAGGTTAAAACACAAGAGATTGTGTTTAGGAAATATTTTTGTTTGTTTTTTTCCATTTTTGTGACAGAATCTTCATTTCTTTTCCTGAAATACATCTCTGATTTGTTCCTCTCCTCTAATTCTCACTGGCATCAACCTAAGGCAAGGTTTCCTTGGCTTAGGCCAAAGCTTCCACAACAACTTCCGCAGTGGTATCCCTGCTGATGCTGACTACATTCCCACCAATTGACTGGGTTGTTGTTAATTGTTGTTGTTTCAGTTCAGACCCAGAGTGACCTTATATAGGGTTTCTGAGGAGCAGATGGTGGGTTTGAACTGTCAACCTTGTGATTCATAGTCCAGTTCTGATCCTATAGCACCACACCAGGTATTTGTGGTATTTGTGGTCCTCCAATGGGATTGTATAACTTACTAATAACGTAAGTGGCAGTTATTGTTGTCAGTTGCCCTTTAGTGGGTTCATGTGACCCCATGCACAACAGAACGAATCACTGACTGATCCTGTACCATCCTCACAATTGTTGCTTCCACAGTCAATTCATCTTGTAGCGGGTCTTTAATTTTTGCTGACTCTTTTATAAGCAAGATTTCTTAAGCATGATGACTCTCTTTTCTAAGCATGATGTCTCTCCAGGGAGTGATCCCACATGATAATATGTCCAAAGTATAAGACCAAGTTTGTCCACACTTCCTTCTACGGACCATTCTGTTTATTACTTCTTCCAAGACAGAGATTTGTTTGTTGTTTGTGTAGTCCATGGTACTTTCAATATTCTCTGCAAACACCATAATTCAAATGCATTGATTCTTCTATGATCTTTAATCATTGTCCAACTTTCACATGCATATGAGGCAATTGAAAATACCATGGTTTGAGTCAGGTGCACTTTAGTCTGAAAAATTGTTATTATTGCTCTTTAATACTCTAAAGAAGTCTTTTGAAACATATTTGCCTAATGCAATACATTCTTTGAGTTCTTGATTGCTGTTTCCATGAGAACTAATTATGAATTCAAGCAAATTGAAGTCTTTGACAACTTCAGTATTTTCTCTACCATGAGGTGACTTATTAGTCTATTTGTGAGAATTTTTGTTTTCTTTCCATTGGGGCACAATCCATTCTTAAGACCGTAAAATTTGCTCTTCACCAATATTTCAAATTACCTTTGCTTTTAGCAAGAAAGATTGTGTCATATGCATATCTCAGGCTGTTAATGAGTCTTCATCCAATCCTGTTGTCACCTTCTTCTTCATATAATCTAGTTTGTTAAATTGTTTGCTTGGCATATAGATAAAATAAATGTGGTAAAAGGATACAACCCTGGTGCACATCTTTTCTGAGTTGTGCTACATCAGCAAGTGAAGAACCAAAGGCTTAACTGAATCCACGTCATTAAGGTCAATTCTACTTTGAAGGAGTAGCTCTTCCGTAGTCTTATTTTGAGTGCCTTCAACCTGAAGGGCTCATTCTTCTGGCATCCCATCTGGCAATGTTCCACTGCTATTCGTAAGATTTTCAGTAACTAACCATTCAGAAGTGGCCTCCCTCTCCTTCTTCCTAGTCTGTCTTAGTCTAGAAACTCCTCTGAAACCTGCCATTGATGGGTAACCCTTCTGATATTTAAAATACCAATGGCATCATTCAGGCATCACTACAACATATAAGTCACCAGTGTATTATCAACTGACAAACCAGTGGTGACTTGGGGCAGTGGTACAATGCAAATAAGGTGTAAGAAAACTTAACATAGGATTGGTCAGTTTTGCCATCCTGCTAGGCTTAATATGAACCATCCCAGAGGCAGAGCATAGGACCTCATGACCATCAAGAAAGAAGAGCAAGTAGTAAAATTTGTTCTTGAGATCTGAGATCCCGTTCCAAGAAACAGGGAGCGGGGACGATCGAAACAATGAGAGATGGAATGAAGCAGTAGCAGAGACCGTGGCAGCAGAGGAAGCAGGTCCAAAGACTGAGAGCGAGCAGTGGGATTCCTGATCCATGGAGCAAGAAAGCCTTTGTGCAGGAGGCTTGCTGACAGTATGGGCTGCCTACAGGTATTTGTTGGGGAGCTAGGTTTGCTAACCCATGTTCTAGATCTGAGGGCCTTCAGGCCACAGCTTACTGGTGGAGGGGGTTGCCTCTGGGCACTGAATCAGCAGAGCTAAAGGAGCTTTGCAATACTTGCCAAAAAGCCTGAGGACCTCTGGGCACTGCGGAGAAAAGATTCTCTTTTTTTCTTTTTTTTTTCAGTAGTCAACAATACTTTCCCTGATAAGGTTAAGGTTATCCTTTTTTGATCCTTAATTGTAACTTGTAATCAATAAACCTCATAATCATGAGTATAATCTGTGAGTTCTGTGTGGCAATTGTAAAGAATTATCGAACCCAGCAGAGATGTAGAGTGTGTCATGGGAGAGAAGGTTGGCGTCAGACTTGGTAAAAAGTTTGAAGGATGGAGGCATTTCTGATCTTCACCTTATGGGAATCAGCATTGGGAGCCTGATTTTCTATCCTCTTCCTAAAGTTTGAAGAGATCAGATGCCATTGCCACACCACTTTTACACTGAGCCATGCTTACTTTGCTTAATGGGTACTCTGCCCCTCTTAGGGATTATAAATTTGACAAGAAGCTTTGATTCTGTAGGAAGATCCTGTGAGACTGGATGACAGACAGATGGAAGTCATACCTAGAAGCAGAAGCTTTGATGTGGTGAAAACATTGGACACTGACTTGCTGTCCACAGTCTCCTACTTGTTAAATGCTGCTTTCATTGCACAGCATTCAGCTAAACACCCCCTATTTGCCACATCAAGTCCAAGGCTTCTGCCTACTTTTCACTCGTTCCAAACTCCAAACTTCACTCCTATCCTGGGCCGTGATGCCTCCCCATGTGTCTGTCGGGTCTACACTGACGAAGCCAACTTCTGCCTTCCCTCTCTTTCTGAGATCACAGGCCTCCTTGTGGGCTGCGTCCTGTATTATTTGTGTTTCCTAGAAGCAGGAGGCAGTACTTCCCAAACAGAAGGTGGTAGCCATAAGAATGGAAATAAAGGAAGAAAATCAGATGGATGTTTTAAAGATGAGAAAGAGCAAAATTTCAAGAGAAAGGCAAGCAGGAAAAGCAGCTTTAGCTTAATTCTATGAACTCCTTCTGTCTTAAATGTTATGAACTCTCCCCTCACCTAGTGCCTGAAGCATAAGGAATGATCAATGTACATACATTGATTGATTATTTCACAATAAGCATTTATTTACTGTAACCTTATATTCTGTGTCAGCAGCTCGAGCCCACCAGCCACTTCACTCAAGAACGATGAGGTTTTCTAAAAATTTAAAAGCCTCAGTAACTCGGTACAGAATTGCTATGAGTCTGAACCAACTTGATAGCAGTTAGCAACAACAAATTATTCTTTGTAAAGCACTACAAATTATTATGTAAGGAAATAATTTTGAGCACAACTTCTTTAATTTTTGTGTCTTCTGTTCTAGTCTGTATTCCAAATTTTTCTTTAGAACTGTTAGATTTTATAAGGGAGCCCTGATAGCAGAGTGGATTATGAGATGGGCTGCTAATCAAAAGTTCAGTAGTTTGAATCTACCATGCACTCCAAGGGAGAAGGATGAGGCTTTCTGCTCCCATAGAGAATTATCTCATCGTAAAGCCTATACAGGGTTGCTATGTGTTGGAACGGACTTGATGTGCACAACCACCACCACCATCTTTCTAACGATATAGTTCACTTTTGCTGTTTTTAGCCTACCTCATTGCTCTAGACAGGAGAAATATGATGCTTTCTGCTCCCATAAAGATTTATAACCTTAGACACCCTCTACAGGATTACTTTAAGTCAGAACCAACTCCACGGCACACCACCACCACCACTACCACCTAGAACCCTGTTTCTCCTGTTTCAGCTGTATGTTTCCAAAAGGAATTGTCCCTCTGGCTCAACTGTAGCCAATTAGAGTTTTCTCCTGGGATTTTAGAAACTCTCAACCATAAGACCTAATGTAAACCATTGTCTTTCTCTTGGACTACTTTATAATCTCTAGTTGGGTGCCCTGTTTCCTACCCTCCTCCCCTCGTTTTCCAGACTACTTTCCTTGAAGCATTCAGTGATATCTCTTTCCCAAAACTATACCTAGTCCTGTCAAATTTTCTTTTGACTAGCCATCTCTTTTTGGATGAAATTCATAATTTTCACCATTTCCCACTAGGTTCCTGATTTCATTTTTCAACCACTCTGTTTCTACCACCACACTAGATGTCTTGCTGTTCATTATGTTAACCAGGCATACTCCCATCCCTGGGTCTTTGCATTATCCATTTCCTCTTTTTGTTGTTGTTGTTAATTTAAAAGCAACATTTTAGATACAGAGAATTTAAATTAGGTTAATAGTAAAAAGCAAAAAAGATAAAGTGGCCATTGCTACCTTATCACCCACCCTTCCATTTGAACAGGGTGATGAATACATATTGCAATAGAAAGACTTGTTCTATGAGGCATTGAAAAGATTTTTCCAGTATTTAAATACATTCATATAATTAGTATTTGTATTTCACAGGTCATGAGATGGCATTCACCATCTTTGTGAAAAACTGAATATCACCAATGCATCCAGTCTCAAGTCTAATCGTATCATAGGGAAAAGGAGCGATAACACTTGCTATCAAATTTTTGAGTCTGATAATTGTCATTTAACCATAATCAATCTTTTATTTAATTTGTAACTGTCAAAAAAAAAATTCTATCATCCACACATGATCTGAATTCTGCTGTATAAGATCAATTTAAATATGGTACATGTAAAAAACAGTCACAAGACATTCCTATTTTGTAACAAATAAAGCAATAGTCAATTTTTACTCATTCATAGATTTCTTGAGATAAGCTGTCAAGCCTGCCCTTTCTGCCTTCTTTTTAATACCAGTGAAGATCATTTTTGTTCCAGGGGATGTACTTCTTGGGATTTTTCAAATACACCATCAGTGTGTCCTCTCCCCAGGTGATGCTGTTGCTCTTATTGGCATCCATGTAAGAGAATCCAGGGACCTGACCAGTCTTCCGCCCCAAAAACCATGCAGATTTGGTACAGCCTTCTACTTGCCTCTCCTTTCCACAGTGTGGAACTGGCATACTTCAGAACAGAAGTTTTCTTGCCCGTCTCAACATCACCCATTTTGATTTCACTCTCTTGTTAGGCAAGACACAGAAGCTGGATATCCTTCTCTCTCTGCACCATTCACTCTTCATGCACCATTCACTCTTCATACCCAGAGTGGCTCACCCTACCCTAAGTTGCTGTTCAAATCTCACCTTATTGGAGAGACCTTCCCAAACTTTTTATACAAATAATTCCTTGGTTCTACTCTCCATCCAGGCACGCTTCATTTTTCTTAGCACTTGGCATTACCTGATATTCATGCAGTTTTATGTCTATTATTTATTTCCTCCCACTAAAATTTAACCTTTACAAGAAAAGGACATTGTCTATTTTGGTTCATTGCTATTTTCCCTATTCTACAAACAGTGCTTTAAATGGTAGATACTTAGTAAACATTATGTTGAATGAATGTCTCCCTAAACCATTCACTTATTGAATGCATCTGTGCTATATTGCCTCCATTCAAGCCCTGATAGCTTCTGAGCAGCCACTTTTATATAAAGATCTTAGGAATTAAATGAACAGGAAAAAGTTTTAGAAAGACTTTTATAAAACCTACTCTTTTTAAAGTTGAAAATTGAAGCCCAGGAGGGGTTTGAGTGGTCTGCCCAAGAGCTGCACAGTTCCTTTTGACAGAAAATAAAATATGAGGTTGAAGCTGTTGACTGGTCTTGCAAATTCAGACACCTATGCTGTGAGCTCTGAGTAGGAAGCAGAAGTAGGTATTGCCCCTGTTTTCTCACAGGCCAAAATGAGACAATGACCTCAGCTGAAACCTAAGTCCCAAAAAATGACTCAGGTATCATATAGCAGGAGGTCTTTTTGCCCTTCTTCTGTCTCTTATTATCTTTGGCTGATCAAAGGAATTGAATATTATGTTCATCAAAGACTACTACATCCATGGAGGAGTTCTGGTGTGGCACCAGGACTTGATCTTAGGTTTGCTTTGAACTGAAAGTTTGGTGGTTCAAACTCACCGGCAGCTCCTTGGAAACTGTATACAGGTTGTTATGAATGTAGAAACCAACTCAACAGCACTTAACAACAACTACAACAAACATCCATGGAGCCAGAATTGGGATATCTCAGGGAATATATACTCAAAATGTTTCAATTTTCACCCTTATTTTCTCTATCTCATAAACACACTTTTTTATTCCTTCCTCACCTTCATGCTACAAATTAGCACTCCCAAAGAATGTGCCATTCCAGTTATAAATGATACCCTGATTGCTGGATAACAAAACTCTACTCTTAAGGAATCCTGACTAGCATTGCATGGGTTTTTGTCAAGACACTTTGATAAATTCGGTCACAATATAGAATTTTAAAGCAAAAGGGTATTTCTGAGCCTTCATAGAATGCTTTCAATGTATACGTGTGGAAACTAAGGTCTAGAGAGATTTGATAACATGCTTCAGGATCATCCATCCAACTACTGCAGAGTACACTGTGATTCTGGGCCTCTAATTCTTCCACTAAAACCAAGCTGCCAATTGAGTTATGGCCAATTGCAGTTTAGGGGGCAGAACCAAATTCCATTGTGCCCATACAATGACATTTTTAAGGAAGGTGTTCACAGTAGATCATTTTACATTGCCAAGCCTTGTGCTAATTTATTTAATGATTTTCAACATATGCATATGTACCACTCATGTCAGTTTGTCGTACTGTGATGGCTAGTGAGTTGCTGTGATTCTGAAAGCTATGCCTCCGGTATTTTAAACACCAGCAGGGTCACCAATGGTGGACAGATTTTAGATCAGCTTCCAGACAAAGACAGACTAGGAAGAAGGAGTGATGAACTACTTCTGAGTATTTAATCACTGACAACCTTATGAATAGCAGAGAAACACTGTTAGATATATAGTGCCAGAAAATGATACCCTCAGGTTGGAAGGCACTCAAAATGTGAGTGGGGAAGAGTTGCTGCCTGAATTGACCATAATGATACAAATGGAGTAAAGCCCGTGGGAGAAAAGCATGAGGGACCTTCATTTGTTGATGGGGCACAACTCAAAATGAAGAGAAACAGCTGTAAACATCCATTGAAAATCGGAACATGGAATGTACAAAGTATGAATCTGGGAAAATTGGAAGTTGTCAAAAATGAAATGGAATGCATAAACATCAATATCTTAGGCATTAGTGAGCTGAAATGGACTGGTATTGGACATTTTGAATCTGATGACCACATGGTTTACTATGCCAGAAATGACAAATTGAAGAGGAATGGTGTTGCATTCATTGTCAAAAAGAACATATCCAGATTAGTCATGAGATACAATGCTGTCTATGATAGGATAATATCCACGCACCTACAGGGAAGCCCAGTTAATACCACTAATATTCAAATTTACGCACCAACCACTAAAGCCAGTGAGGATGAAATAGAAGAATTCTACCAACTTCTTCAATCTGAAATCAGAGTGCTCCTTGGAGGCCAAGATGGCCAAACTTCGTCTCTTATACTTCAAACATATTATCAGGAGGGATCAGTAACTGGGGAAGGATATCATGTTTGGTAAGGTGGAGGGTCAGAGAAAAAGAGGAAGACCCCCAGAGAGATGGATTGACCAAGTGACAGCATCGATGGACTCAAGCGCAACAGTAGTGAGGTTGGCCCAAGATCGGGTAATGTTTTCTTCTGCTGTGCACAGGGTCGCTATGAGTCGGTACTGACTAGATGCCACCTAACAACAACAACATATGTACATACCGATATCCTGGGAATAGACAGCTGCCCTCTAGTCAATTCCAACTCATGTACAACCTTATGAGCACTCCTGCATTGTCCTCAAGATAACCAGCATGTTTGACTCGTTAATTGTAGCTATTGTGTCAATCCATTTCACTGAGGATATCCCTCACCTGCCCTCTATTTCACCAAACATGGCCACTTCCTCCAGCAATTGATCTCTCCTGATGAAATGTCAAAGCAAGCAAGTCAGATGTGTTGTGTAATCCACTGGCTAAATGTGTGTAATTGATTGATGAAATTTTAGAAGTAGACCACTAGACTTTTCTTCCTGATGTTAGTCTGAAAGCCTACTTTGAGGAGAAAGCTGTTCCCCAATCACATTTTGAGTGCTTTGCAACCTGAGGGGCTCATTTTCTAGCATTATATCTGACAGTGTTTCCCTGCTATTTTTAAGATTTTCAGTAGTTCATCTATCCTTCTTCCTAGTCTGTCTTCGTCTGGAAGCTCATCTGAAACCTGTCCATCTTGGGCGACCCTTCAGGTGTTTAAAATACTCTTGTTACAGTTTCCAGAATCACAGCAACTCACAAGCCACCACATTGTGACAAACTGACAGATGAGTGGTGGACCCATAGAGACCCTGTATGGGGTTTTGAGGAGCAGCTGGTAAGCTTGACCACTGACTTTGTGGGTCAAATCTACTTTGCAGTCCAGTACATAGGGACCCTTTATGGGGTTTCCAAGGAGTGACTGGTGGCTTTGAATCACTGACTTTGCAACTAGCAATCCAGTTCTTAACATACAGCCCCATACTTGCCCTTCTACCTCTGCTTATTTCTCTCCCCTTTGATATCTCAAAAGAAATTGGCTTAGGATACAACCTAATCCTGGTGTTGCATTGTGGATTAATGGACTGGACTGCAAGATCAATTTGAACCACAATGTCAGCAGTTCAAGCTCACCAACCGCTCCTTGGAAACCCTATACAGGGTCTCTGTGAGTCAGATTCTACTGGAAGGCACTTAACAACAATAACAAGGAAACATCCTAATCCTATAGATTGCATCTGACCTCATAAAAGTGAGGATTTACAACATTTAGGTATAATTATATCAGACCAAAACTGATAACATAAGATCACTTCATGGGGATAATTGAATCATATTAGATCTCAATATGGAGGTGAGAACTACAGCTTAACTGTTAAACTGTGAGAATCCTGGCCCAGTCAAGTTGACACAAAACCTTCAATATTATACACTCTACATTAATACTGCCTTAGTAACATAACAAGAAAAACCCTAGCCCCATATGGAAAAGTAACCACAGGTATAGTAGAATTTATAACACATATTGGAAGGGGGTGGGTACACAGTTAATCCATCAGTGACTATTTCTTTAACATTCTATTCTTTCCCCCCAAGTTTTGCAACACCAACTGCCATATGTCCAGTTTGTGTGTCTGCATGTACCTGTTTCTGGGTCTTCTCTTCTGTTCCATTGTTTTCTTTTTCTATCAATATCATTTTGATTTAATAATGGGGGGGAGGGACAAGACTAAACAAATCTGCTGACATTGAATCAAGTCCAACTTGTCATCAACCTGTAGAACAGAGTATAACTGCTCCTTATGATTTCCAAGATCTTTATGGGAATTGACAGCCTCAACTTTCTCCCTCAGAGTGTTTGATGGGATGTAACCACCAAACTATAGTCACAAGAGCTCCTTAATAGTATTGTTGTTGGTGTTGTTGTTAAGTGCCTCCCAGTCAGTTCCGACTCATAGTGACCTTGTATAGGGTTCCCAAGGAGCCGCTGGTTAATTTAAACTGATGACCTTGTGGTTCAATACAACCTTGTGGTCCCAGTGCTTTATCCCACAGTTCCACACCAGATGCTTACCCTAAATCTGGATAATGGATCTTCTTTTTATAAATAGTCTGAGCTCTTTCTGTTCCTATGTTGTCTCAGAAATTTTAGAGTCTACTTGTCATTTTATGCACATGCACACAAACTCTATTGGAATTGGGTTTAATTAGAGTTGTATTTAATTTATACTGGATTTTATTTATAGACAATCTTGGGAAAAGTGGCTCTTTGCAATATTGAATTATCCTAATCATGAACTTGTTTTGTATCTCTGCTTTTAATGACTACTTTAATGACTGCTAATAAAAGTTTATAATATACCTAATAATATTATTCCTATGTTTTTAACACATTTATTCCTTGGTAATTTATATTTCTGTTACAACTGTAAAATTATATCTATTTTTAATTAAAAGTGTATTTGGTTGTAGTCAGTGAGTAAGAATACCTATGGGTTTTGAACACTGATTTGATATTCAAGATCTTTACTGTATACGTCTATTATTTCTAATAATTTGTACATAGAGTATCTTGGAGTTTTTTGGTAGACAATTATATCATCTGTGAATTATGACTGCTTTCTTTCTTACTTTTCAACTCATATATTTGATTTCCCCTTGCCTTCCTATTCTGAGTAGCATTTCCAATGCAATATTTAATAGAATGCTTCCTTGTCTAATTTCTAATTTTAACTGCAGTGTTTCTAACACTTTGCCTCTGCTTTTAGCTAAATGCCTTTATCAAGCTAGATAATTGCCCCTCTTACCATGCTTTTGTATTGTAGGAATTTTGTTTTAAATATTTTTTATTATTTTAAGCATGGATAACTTTTGTCTTTTATCAAATTGCTTTGATATATTTATTTATACAGTCATGTTTTATTCACCTAATAGTGAGTTGTATTAATAGCTTTCCTAATGTTAAATATGTTTCTGTGATAAAGTCAATTTTGTCATGACATATATATTTTTTTAATATGCTACTGGTAGCGTAGTGGTTACGAATCGGGCTGTGAGCCACAAGGTCAGCAGTTCGAAGCTACCAGCTATTCTGTGGATAAAGATGAGGCTTTCTGCTCCCATAAATATTTCCAGCCTCAGAAACCCTGTACAGGGTTACTATGAGTTGGAACCGACTCCACAGCACATAACAACAACAACTGGTTTTGATTTACAGACATATTTTAAGTATATTTTATCTTTATATATATGAGTGAGGTTGTCCTGTATCAATCATCTTTTGCAACTCTAAAACTTACTGACTAAAACCACAAATATTTGCTATCTTTCACTTCTAGATATTGTCTGGATTGTTGTTCTGGATTGACTGGATTGATTTAAATGAGGTTGAGGGTCCTTATGGATTAAATTATGGTCCCACAAAATATGTGTTGGAATCCTACTCCCTATACTGCTTGAAAATATGATTCTCTTTTTTATGTTAATTAAACATATCAGTGTTGGGTGTGTCTTAAACTTAACCACTTCTGTGTTATTAAAAGAGTAGATTTGACACTAGCAAAGGGACAAACTGAGAAGACATCTAAAGAACAAAGGAATGTCTGGGGCTACTGACAAGGAAATAATCAATGCAAATGAGACTATGACTTAGTTTTTTTTCTCCAGATCTATGGGAAAAATAATTTTTTTAAGGCCAACCATCTATGGTATTTCTATTGCTGCAGCACTAGGAAACTAAAAACTCAAGGACGGGTTCATTCACTCTCCTGGAGACTAGGGGCTGGTTGGTCTTGGAAGAGGATTGCTAAGCTTACACACTGCTCTTCATGGTCTCATTCCTCATTAGTCAATCCCATGCTTCTTCACATGGCAGTTTCACATTTCCAAAGAGCAGCAAGAGAGGGTAAGACTCAATGTACAAGCCATTTTTAAAGTCTACTTCTTTCATTTTAGTCATTATCCAGTTGACGTAAGCAAGTTACATGGCCAAGTCTAGATTCAAGAAGTGGAATAATAAACTCTGCTTCATATGCAAAGAGTTGCAAAACTCTGTGGCTATTTTTTAGGGATAACACAGTCAGTCCTTTAAGCACAAATATTGCTTTCACAAGCATATCATGTTCAATGCAAAAGACTCATCCAACCATGAATTTAAACTGAAAATTTGTAAGTTTATGAGTTGCATTCTTTAGGATGTGGATATAACCCTTGCAGTGCAGTCAGTACTTTATGTATGGACCTAATCTGTAATGATGAGACAGTGGCAGGATAATCCCCATAAACACTCTTTTAAAGAGGGCAAGAGTAGAAGGGACATTGCAGTCAATGGTCTATAGTCAGTTGGGCATATATTGCCAAATCACCTTAATCTGGCAAAAATATTTTTGGTCCCTGACAAATTTGACTTTCTAGGAGTGTTTGCCTACCATCACAACTCTTAAATCTACTCTCTGGGCTCTAGGCTGTGCCTTTTGAGAATTCCCAATTTTTCAATTTAAAAAAATATTCATGTTTGTAACTGAGTAGATCTTTCTACCATTTTCCTTTCCATAGAAGTTGTGTGCCCAAAATCTAATTGTCACTTTAAATGGAGTCTTTTTTTTTTTTTTTGTCTATTCTGGCAATGATTTTTCTAATATAATTCCTTTGAAAGCTTTGTGAACTTCCTATGAAAATAATATGGATTCATTAATTACTTAAAAGACACATGCATAATTCTTTTTTAAGAGAACACTGTCTGCTTTGGAATGTGTGTCAGTCTACTGTGGTACATGACATTTTTGTTTAGCTGGGCACCATCTTAAATCTTCCAGAGACCTTAAGAAAACATCTTTCAGCCACACCCTTGATTTGATCTGTGACCTTCAGCTTCACTTACTTTGACAATCTTTTATTAATATTAAAACTTTTATTTTCTAACTTAGCAAAACTCAGGCTGTATAGTCATGATAAATTCTGTTTGGAAATGGTAATAGTTCTTTCCTTATGTTCTTTCTCTTTCCATATAGTAGCTAAAATAAGTTACCAGGCACTTTCAGTATTCTGCCTGGAACTTGTCTTGCTGAGATAAAATTTCATTAGGTATATTTTCTATCTTCCATGTTTCCACACATAACAGATTGGCCAACTATTTTATTACTTCAAAGAACTCAGCATTTTGTCTAGTCTGTGTGAATGGTTCACTCATTGAGTATAACTTTAATCAATTGCCTGGTCCTAAAGCCAGTGACCCAGGTTTTGGGGTCTTATTTTGTATTACCCTACTTCTAGGTACTAATTTAAGGATCTTTGGTTATGAGTTAGGCTGCTAATCTCATGATTAGCAGTTCAAAACTACCAGCCAATCCATGGGAGAAAGATGAGGCTTTCTGCTCCTGTAAAGATTTGCAGCCTTGGTAACCCTATACAGGGTCGCTATGAGTCAAAACTGATTCTACGGCACATGACCACCACCACCGGGTACTAATTTATCTATCTATTACCTTTTCTTGAGTAACAAACCACCCTGAAACATAGTGATTTAAAGCACATATCCCCCTCCCAGCCCCACCCCCCCATGGTCTCTGAGATCTCAGATGGGTTGGTTCATCTTTGTTTCATTTGGTCTTATATCTTTTTGTTGACTAGCCTAGGTTTCTTCATAGTATTATTTCAGGATTTCAGAAAACTACAAAAAAACAAGATCCAATGAGCAAGCAGTTTCCATGCTTATGATTTCAGTGTGTTTGTCAATGTCCCATTGATCAAAGCAAATCATATGGTTAATCCCAGGTTCAAAAAGAGGAGAAGAGGCTTCACTTCTTAGTGGAAAGATCAGCAAAATATTGTAGTCATTTTCACAAACTACCACAGCTTATGTGTTTTTTTAACTTCATGTCATTGACTGGCTTTGATATTAAACTTATTCTAGCTTCATTAAATCAGTCAGGAGCATTTCTTTACCCCTAATAGAATAGTTTTGATGCAAAAGAAATTGTCTTTTTATAAAACTTATTAGGTAGCATCTTCTCTGAAAACATTCTGAACCTAGAGTTTATGTAGTCTAGATTCAGCACCTGTCCCCCCACAATGAGTAGATATTACTTTTTTTCCTAGCCTGCATGAATGGTTTAAATTTTTATTTCTTAAGGCATATTTATGAAACATTTTCAATCAAGTTGTCACTTACAAATTTTTTCATTTTTGGCATACATTTATTCACAGCATTCTCTTTTAATTAAAAAGCCCCTCATCTATCTTGTGAAATGGCTCTGTTTTCATGCCTTGTTAAATCTCAATTTTTCTTTCAAGCTCATTTTTCTTCTTATTCAAGTATCTTTACTTACTGCCCAGTCTTATTATATGTTCCAGTCTTCTGACCCCTTCCCATCAATGCTTGTCTGATGCCCTCCTCAGGAAGTCCCTGCTTCCTCTCTGGTTGTTACCACCTTGCTCAGAGGTTTTTCCCATTAGTTCCCCTCTTTCCATCAAACTTCCTTTCCATTCCATTTAAGACTTCTTAATAACATTTTTTAGTCCTGATATGGAGATGTAGGATAAATACTGGACTACTAATCTTAAAGTCAACAGTTCACACCCACCAGTCCTCCTTAGAAACCCAAACAGAATCACTACGAGTTTGAATCGACTCAATAACACTTAACAATAGCTTTTTTGGAGTTAAGGTGTTCAGGTACTTATGTAAAAGTTGAAAGTTGGAGTGATCCAAGAAACAACTCCAAAGAAAGGTCTGGAGATTACTTTTAAAAATCAGCCATTGAAAACCCTAAAGATTGTAGTTCTACTCTGGTATACATGGGATTACCATAAATCAGAAACAATTTGATGACTTTTTTGCTAAACAGGAAGGAAGGAAGACCCTTTCATTTTTGACTCATAGATATTTCATATTTGTTTTGCAAATCAACATATTCATTTCAAAGTAATGTCTTTTCTATTGTATCTGATTTTCTTCAATGATCTATACTGAGAAGTTTCCAGTAGTAGCTCCAGTTTACATGGCAATCTGCATCTGGAAGATCACAGTCATTAATACTCTGTGGAGCAGTTCTGCTTTGCACATATGGAATCACCATGAGACAAAATCGAATGAGTTACAAACCAAAACCAAACCAAACTCACTGTCATTCACTTAATTCTGACTCATGGCAACAATCCTATAGGACAGAGCAGAACTGGTTTTCCCAGGATGCCAAACTTTTCAGAAGCAAACTGCCTGCCTCATCTTTCTCTCCTGGAGCAGTTGGTGGGTTCAAATTACCACTCTTTTTGTTACCAGCTTAACGCTTAGCACTGCACCACTGGGTATCCTTAAGGAGAAATACATGTTCAAATATTCTTTTAAGAATGATAATGAGAAATATGAAAGAAATGACAAGGCATACAGGTTACTCACACATAGGTTTGGTCCATAGAATATTATCAGTGCTGAGATCATTCCATGTGCAAATACTTAGTTCCCATCATCAGAAGGACTAGGAGAAGCCCATCTTCAAAAACAAAGTCTCTCTGCAACGATAGCAACATGCATGCAAAAGATATTCTGTACAAATAAAAATCCTGTCCTACTATGCAAACTCAAGTAGCATGACTATAATTAGTATGTTGTTGTTCTTAAGAGCCATCTGGTTTGTTCCAAATTGCCGACCTTGCGGTCAGCAGTCCAGTGCTTATCCTACATCTCCAAAGCTTTTGGTAACTCTTATAATTGTCTTAGAAACTCCTGAAATAGTAGCTCTTTTGAAACCCATGCTATAAGTGAAAAACAATCCAGATAATTTTTTCAAAAACTATGACAAACACAATGCTGAATTTATCAACAAAGCAGACAACACAATTCAGCAAAGAGCTTGAAGAGATAAAAAATAACATGACTCAATGACAGCTTTAAGTATACTTAAAACAATGAAAAATGTTAACGTTAAGAGCCAATTGATAAAGTATATAGATCATGTGTGATTTGTTGTTGTTGTTGTTGTTTTTAAGTGCCTGTTGAGTCGATTCTGACTCATAGCACCCCTGTAAAGGGTTTCCCAGGAGTGGCTAATGAGTTTGATCCTCCCATGTTGCAGTTCAAACCAATCATACGGTCCAGTGAATTCTCCTGTAGTGCCACACCAGGACTCCATGTGTGATTTAAGTGATGCAATATTTTCTTTAAGTTTACAGGATAAAGAACACTTTCATGTCACTGATATATAAGTCATTTTTCATTGACAGAGGATAAAGCTTCCATTGGATTTAAAACAGAAAGATAATTTTTTTGCCCCACTCTACCACTTACATTGAAGGAGTTCTGGTAGCATAGTGGTTATGAGTCAAGCTGCTAACCTCAAGGTCAGCAGTTTGAAACTACCAGCTGTTCTGTGGCAGAAAGATGAAGCTTTCTGCTCCTGTAAATATTTACAGCCTTGGACACCCTATGCAGGGTGGATATGAGTGGGAACCGACTCCATGGCATATAACCAACCTGTCATTTGTATTGTAGTACTGGCATGATGCTGTGGGTTAATGTACTGGACTGCAAGGTCAGATTGAACCTCAAGGCCAGAGATTCAAGCTTACCATACTCTCCTCAGAAACCCTATACAGCTTTCAACAACAAAAACTACCACTTATGGAATCCTGGTGTGGCATTGTAGGAAAAGTCCTGAACTGCTAACCAAAAGGCCAGTGGTTCACATGCACCACCTACTCCTCGGAAACCCTATGTGGTTGTTGTTATGTGCCATGGAGTCGGTTCCGACTCATAGCAACCCTGTACAGGGTTTCCGAGGCTGTAAATCTTTATGGGAGCAGAAAGCCTCATCTTTCTCCCATGGAACCACTGGTAGTTTCGAACTCCTGACCACGTGGCTCACAGTCTGATTCGTAACCACTACGCTACCACAGCTCCTTTGGAAACCCTATACAGGGTCTCTATGAGTTGGAATTGACTCCACAGCACTTGACAACAATAACTACCACTTAAATCAGGATATGTCAAAAAGTTGCTGCTATAATTCCAGTTCATACAAGCACAGGTTGATTGTACACAAAGCTATTAAAACATGTTTCTTCAATGACTTTAGACAAGTTCTCTCAGCAATACGCTTGTCTTAGTCTTGTTGTTATTGTTAGCTGTTAGGTGTCATTGAATCAGTTTTGATTCATAGTAACCCTGTTGAGGGGTTCCAAGGAGTGGCTGGTGGGTTTGAAGAACCAATGACCTTTTGGACTGCAGTCCAGGGCTTACCCTACAGCACCACACCAGGAATCCATTGTTATTGTTGTTGTTGTTGCTACATGCCAACAGTTGATTCCAACTCACAGCAACATTGTATAGGGTTTCCGAGGAGCTTGAGTCACCACCCTTGCAATTCAAACTGACCTTGCAGTCTAGCACATTAACCCACAGTGCCACACCAGGACTTCTTGCTGTTGTTGTTAAGTGTTGTCAAGTCAGTTCCGACCCATAGTGACCCTGTATAGGGTTTCTGATGAGCAGTTGGTGAGCTTGAACCGCCGACCTTGCTGTTCAAACTACTTTGCAGTCTGGTGCATTAACCCACAGTGCCACACCAGGACTCCTTAGGGTGACTTTAAAAAAGGTCTGATCAAAACAGTGGGTTCCCAGAGGAGGTTCTGCTGGGCAAGTGAAATTCAAGGCAGAGAGGTCAGTTCTGAAGGTTAGTTGACGGTTTTGGGGACCCCAAAGGGTTATTTTATTAGATTTTCTCAAAAGACACAGATGCTCACAGAGGCTTAATAGGAAGACATTTTAAGAAAAATGAAAACTGTATTGTTGAGGAAAAGACCAGGAAATTTGCACCACAGAAATTTTTTTTTCCCATCATGACAATGAACCTCTTCCTTTTTCCAGGGTAGCAAGGTCTGTCCTATGAGGATTGCATTGGGAAACCTTACCCTATTCGCCTTATAGCTCTGATTTTTGTTTCAAAACTCAACTAACATCAAAAGTATCAAGAGGTGGGGCTTGATGGCAAATAGGGTAGAGGTGTAGTGAAGTTAGCCTTCAGCAATACCACAAAATACCAGGTGAAGAGGGTTCAGGGCAGAGATCCAAAACTCTGAATCACACAAGTAGGAATATTTTAAAAGTCTGAAGGCTTATAGCTAGTGGAACTTGTAGTGGAAGTAAGAAATAATGTATTTTTAAATCTGCCAGGCTCAGCAGCCTGGAGCCGACAACCTGGGCAAGAGCAAATGGCAAGACCAAGTGGGGGAGCAGAACCACCATGGAATAACACCGCTGGAACTTCAGAGCAAAGGTAGACAATATACTTTGTCAGTTTTGCTTTGTTCTGATTTTTTTTTTCTTCTTGGTATCTGTCCATTGGCTCCCCACTGTTTATGCACTTCCATTCTGGTGACTAGAGGGGGTAGCCGGAGCAAGTGGAAACCCCCCGCCCCCCCACTGGTGGATTCTTCTGTCACACATGCGCACAGACACTCTTAGCCCAAGAGCCGGCCCTGAACTTTCATTTCAATAATGAAAAGGCTAGAATAAGGGGTGTGGAGAGAGAAAGAGAGTTTGAAAACAAAACTGAGGTACACCATAACAAACACCAGTGGCATCATGAAATTTATCAAGTGGCTTTGAAGGTAAGAAGTTGAAAGAGGAAATTAAAGTCATGCTCATATTAGGCTACAGATTTTTGTTGTTGTTGTTTTTCTTCCCTCCCTCCTCTCCCTTTTCTGCAATTATAGACTACAATATCCAATCTAGTTTATGTTGTTTTTGGTGGTGGTTTTGATATTGTTTTTGTTTTTTGGTGTGGTTTTTTTTTTTTTTTTCTGTTGCTGTTTTGCTGTTTTATGCTCCCCCTTTCACCCTTGGAAGACTCTTTCTCTCCTTATATTTCCCAAGAAGAGACAGCAACTGCTGCCATATAGTCAAGATACAATCATGCTCTATAAAACACCAAAAGCCATGAAAGAACCAATACCAACTGCCATACACCAGGGAGGCAGACAACACCTATGAAAGTTACCCTGAGTCAAGCAATAAGAAGAGTGAAAAGGGAAGCCCACATCATCATCACATCTACGTGGAGGCAATAGGAAAATATAAAAAAATCACAAAGCACACACTCAATTAAGTATTAAGGCCACAGATAAACACTAACCATATCCAAGTAGCAAAAGCAGATGACCATAGCAGCACATGTCCAGAAACAAGATAAAATGTCTGAGACAAATGACCTAGAGGTAGACCTGGACTCCATTCTGGAAGCACGACATGCCTTGGAAATGCCTGATAAGGAATTCAGAAAAATGATTATAAAATGTTTCAAAACACTTTACAATGGAGTTGAGAAAGATAAGGAAGAAGTCAGGAAAGTGCTACAGGAACAATCAAATAAGATAAATATAGCATTGGAAATAATTTAAAACCTACAGAAAGAGGTCCAAATGATCAATAATAGAATATCAGAAATAGACAACACACTGAAAGGGCAACAAAGGACTAGAATAGAAGAGATGGAAGGCAGAACCAGTGAGCTGGAAGACAAAACTCTCAATACTACTAAGATTCATGTTGGACAACATGAAGAAGAATAACTTAAGAATTATCAGCATTCCAGAACAGGAATAATCACACAAGTCCACACAGGAAACTTACACAGAGTGAAGTAGAAAACCTGAACAGACCCATAACAAAAGAAGAAATTGATCAGATAATCAAAAACTCTCAACCAAAAGAAGTCCAGGCCCATGTGGCTTCACTGGTGAGTTCTACCAAACATTCAGGGAAGAGCTGTCACCAATTCTACTCAAATTATTCCAGAACATAAAGGAAGATGGAA
>NW_006408557.1:5528676-5537089 GCF_000296735.1 Chrysochloris asiatica
GAAAATGTCACTACTGCCCAAAGTAATTTACACATATAATGCAATCTCAATCCAGATTCCAACAACATTCTTTAAAGAGGTGGAAAAGACAATTACACCTATATATGGAAAAGAGAGACTCAGGATAAGCAAAGCACAGTTTAAGAAGAAGAATAAGATTGGAAACCTCTCACTTCCTAACTTCAAAATTTATTACATGACTACAGTGGTCAAAACAGCTTGGTACTGTTACAATGAAAGATACCATGATAAATGGAACAGCATAGAGAATCCAGAAATTAACCCATCCACATACAGCCAACTGATTTTCGACAAATTACCTGAATATATCGCATGGGGAGGCGATAGTCTCTTCAACAGATAGTGCTGCCAAAACTGGAAAGCGATATGCAAAAGATTGAAACAAGACCTTTACCTCACACCTTATGCAAAACCCAACACAGCATGGATTAAAGACCTAAATGTGACCCCAAAATTATGAAGACCATCAATGAAAAAATAGGAACAAATGTGAGGGCACTATTTCAGGGAATATACAGACTACCAAACATTTTGAAATCTACACAAACAAAAGTAGACAAAATAGATGAGTGGGACATACAAAAAATTAAAAACTTATGTGCATCAAAAGACATCACCAGAAGAGTAAAAAAGGGAACCCACAGAATGGGGAAAAAATCTTTTGCAATAACACATCAGACAAGGGACTCGTTTCTAAAATATATAGGAAACTACAACACCTCTGCAAGAAAAAGACAAATAACCCAATTAAAAAATGGGCACAGGATATGAACAGACACTTCATCAATGAGGAGATCCAGGCAGCCAGCAAACATATGAGGAAATGTTTACAATCACCAGCCATTAGAGGGATGCAAATCAAAACAACAATGAGATATCATCTCACACCAGCACTAACAGCAAAGATTAAAAAAAGTAGAGGACAATTAATGCTGGCCAGGATGTAGAGAGACTGGGACATGCCTGCATTGCTGGTGGGATTACAAAATGGTCCAACCTCTCTGGAAAGCAATATGGTGCTTTCTCAGAAGGTTGGAAATAGAAATACCTTATGATCCAGTAATTCTTCTACTTGGTCTTTACCCACAAGAAATAAGAGCCATAACATGAGTAGATATATATGCACCAATGTTCATAGCAGCACTATTTACAAGAGCAAGAAGATGGAGACAACCAAAGTGTCGGTCAACAGAAGAATGGATAAACAAACTGTGGTACATACACACGATGGAATATTATGCTACCTTGAACAACAACAAGGAAGCTGTAAGCTATCACATAACATGGATGAAACTTGAGGACATTATGTTGAGTGAAATTAGTCGCGAAATGAGAAATACTGCATAGGACCACTACTGTAAAAGACTAAGACAAAGAACCCATACTAAAAGGGGGAAAGGGGATCCTTTGCTGGTTACCAGGATGTCGGGGGCGGGGTGAGGGGAGGGAGAGGAAGGTGGTCCACAGGGTAGGGAATAGATACAGGATAGTTTGGGTGCTAGGGAGGGGACCAATACACAAGAAGGGAGAGGGGAATGGAAGAACAAGGTGGATGGGAAAACAATTAGGCAGGTTTGCATGGGCCAAGTGGGACAGAGGTAAATAATGATGTATGCACAACCTTGGAACAACAGGCCTCTGGGATACAGGGATTGAGACATGGTTGGAATGGGGAAAATGGGGGAAGTAATGTGATGCTTGGTTGTCTTTTGAATCTTGGTTTCCCTGGCATACTATAATAAAACAAACACTTGAGGGGGAGAGAAAGGAATAGCCAGAAATATCACCATAGAAAGCTTGTAAGTCCGTCTTCTGCCTATAACTGATTGGAATACCTAAAATGGGACTACAATGTGCCCAGTGAGGGAGGATTCATGTGGACCCTCTGCATTACATAAGACCATAGGTGAAATCCTGAACCTCACCTAGAATCTTCTGAGGTGGGACATTTCCACTTGAAAGGACAAGCATACCAACCTGAAGCGACCCGAAGAACAAAAGATACTTCTTGAAAGAAAGATCTACAGGAAAATTACAAAACAATAATGGCAGTCTAACTGATTACTACAAGAACAAGCAAGGTGCTCACCCAGGAGACATCAAGGCAAGTGGTCAGGTCCCCTCAGTGCATACCCCCTTCCAAGACTAAGACTCAGTGGAAATACACGAGCAGACCTTATTGGTGACCATGTTTGTCACTGATAAGGTGAAGTGAGGGAAAAATAGCAATGAAGCTGAGAGCTAAGCCCTACAATGCTCAATAGACTCCTGTGAACCTGGGTGGAGACCTGGGGTCAGCATTGTGGCAAGACCTGGGGACTCTTCAGCCCAGAGTCAATGACATAGCCACAAAGGACTAGAGTGGAGAGTGAAGCAACCAGCTGATAAGAAGAGAGGGCATTTACATAAGAACACCCACACTTGCAGATAATACCCACTTGACCTGGCTTCAAAGACTGGATGATCAGAGCTCAACTAGAAGAAGAAAGAAGAGGGGGGAAAAAGAGTAATCTGATACAATTTAATGAACTTGGCCTAAACCTGTGGATGCAGTAGCTCAAAAGAGGAAACAAATCTTTACAGCAAGGATCATTCCCACCCCTCCATACACAGAGTAGACAGAGATGGGCAACTTAGACCTTGGATACCCAAAATGGGAAGAGGGGGGCGCTACAAATTCAAGAAGTGACTGGCTTACAAGATTTCAAGAGGGAGCCTAGATCCAAAGTACACGAGGAAAGTAGAATCTTCACTGAGTAGTATTCAATCTGTCTGGACGGTGCTAATGAAAGGAGATAGGGCTAGGTCCCTTGTGGTACAATGGTGAGTAATTGTTATCAGGACTGACTGTGAGGGTTGGAAATGTAAAGATGGACGTTTTGTAGCAAAAGGATGGAAGTGACTGACTTTGCAGTCCAGGAATGGTGGTCCCTGGAACCATCAAGGGAGAAGAGCGGAGTGTGGGACCCTACCCAGAGAAGCAGTGATGCCAGAGATGGAGGCAGAGATGATGACGTGGAGAGATGGAGTGGCTGGGGACTCTAGACCCAGAGAGGGAAAGGGGCTGTGTGCTGACGACTGGGGGAGCAGGCTTGCAGGGTATATCCTTTGGTTAGTTGATGATGCATGGAGGGGATTGTAACCATGGCAATGAAATTATATACGATAAGATGAATATAAAGCTAATGTTCTCCCATGTAAAATATCACATAATTCAAAATAAACATTTAAAAAATAAACAAATAAATAAAAAGTTAAAGTGAATAGAGAGAAATACTGTTAACTGTTGGAACATGGAGGGGATTATAATCATTGTAATGAAACAAGATGTATGATTTGTTGAATGTAAAACTCATGATCTGCCCTGTAAATTTTCACTCGATCCACAATAAAAACCTTAAAAAAAAAAAACAAAAAAAAAAACCCAAAAAACCTCAACTAACATTGAAAAGGAGCACAATTTAAGTCCTTTGAAGATGATAAAACTGCCATTTTGATGTGGTATAAATTGCAGAATGCAGAATTCTTCAAGGAAAGGTTAGAGAGATGGATACACTGCCTTCAGAAGTGCATGAATCTATATAGAGGATGTGCTGAGAAACAGTAGATTCACATTTTGATTTTTTTAAATGCTTTATTGTGAATTATGTGATAGTTTACATGGGAGGACATTAGCTTCTCTTTGATCCTGTCATATATAATGTCCTTGCCATGGTTACAATCTCCTCCATGCATCATCCACCAACCAAAGGGTACACCCCACAAGCCTGCCCCCCAGTCATCCGCACACAGCCCCTCTTCCTCTTCAGGTCCAAAGTCCCCAGCCACTCCATCTCTCTGCCTCCATCCCTGGCATCACTGCTTCTCTGGGTAGGGTTCCGTTAGCCATTCTTCTCCCATGATGGTTCCAGAGACCTCCGCTCCTAGACAGCAAAGTTAATCACTCCCCTCCCTTTGCCACAAAATGTCTACCTTTACATTTCCAACCCTTACAATCAGTCCTGATAACAATTATTTGCTATTGTATCACAAGAGACCTATCCGCATCTCCTTTCATCAGCCCCAACTAGACAGAATAGATACTACTCAGTGGAGATTCTACCTTGCTCCATGCAAGGATAAGTATTGGACTGCTAACCAAAAGGTCAGTGGTTCACACTCACCATCTGCTCCTTGGAAACCCTATACAGGGTCTGTATGGGTCAGAACCGACTCAATGGCTCTTAACAACTACAAAAGCAATCCAATTAGGATGAATTAAGCAGATAACAGAGAAACAAACTTGGGCAATTTGGTAATTGGTCCACAGATGAAATTGGTGAGAAGTTAGGGAAAGATTCCAGACATTCTCGTCTATGGGATGACCTTGCATCAGATGGTACCATCTCAGAAACCTAAGACTAAAATTTCTGCCCAGAATATGAAAAATGCTATCATTTATCTACTTAGCACTGTATGAGTCTGTAGAAGGCAGTGAGGTGTGGCAAGCGGTTAGAGGGAAAAACAAAAACAGACATGTAAGCGTGTTTAATCAGAAAGGCATTATGTACATAATCCTAGCAGCTTTATCCAGTGACTTATTCCATTTCATTAATCATGTTGGTAGATGAGCTAATTGTAAATTTGTTAAATATTCATAACCAGCAATTTCTTCTAAGTGACAATGTACTTTCACATTTGAAAGGATTACAGATCCTGGTGCTGCCAGAAGTCCCACCACCCTTCTGCCAGTTTGCTGTTCTGTGGTGGCTTGCATGTTTTTGTGATGTTGGGGGCTATGTCGCTTATATTTCAAATACCAGCAGGCTCATGTCTTCCTATACAATTGGCATAAAAGAGTAGGGCAGGGTCTAAGGATGTGCCCAGGTGTGCAGAGGCAGCAACCAAACACTGTGTCTCCATTTGGACACAAGTTGGACATGAAAGTGGCAACTTGAAGGCCAAAGCACTACTCCAATGCTTGATGTTTTACAAGTGGATTTGAGGAACACACTATTTAAGGGATTTATTCTAGTCTTAATTCTTTTTATATAAATATAGCCTTTAAAATAGAAAAAGTAGAGGAGTGGTTAAAAATTATTTTCATCAATGACTTTTTCTGTCACATAGAGCCTTTCTATTCACAGTGTGGTACTTGGGCCAGGATCACCTGGGAGCTGGTTAGACATGCAACAACTCAGATCCACCTCAGACATACTGAACCAGAATCTGTATTTTAACAAAGTCCTCAGGTGTGCATTAGGCACTTTGAAGACGAACAGAACATTTAAACGTTTTGAAGTGTAACAGCTAATACCTTTTGTGATTCAAGATTACATAGGCATAGAGGCTTAGGCCAAATAACCACAGACTTGGGATTCTAATTTTCAGAAGATCTGTGAATCCTAACAGTGCCTTTGGAGGCCTGGTGTGGTGCTGTGGGTTAATGCGCCAGACTGCAAAGCCGTTTGAACTGCAATGTCGGCAGTTCAAGCTCACTGCCACTCCTCGGAAAGCCTATACAGGGTTGCTATGGGTTGGAACCGACTTGACGGCACTTCACAACAACAACAGTGTCTTTAGAGCTTGTATTAGGGTTCTATAGCTGCTTTAACAAAATCCCACAAAGTGGTTGTATTTAACAACATATGTATTGCCTCATAGTTCTGGAGGTCATGTTGATTCCTTCTGAGGTTGTGAGAGAGAATCTGTTCTATGACTTCTTTCTATGTTTCTGGTGACAGTGATTTTACTTACTGTTAAGTTACCCCATGTGTGACAGAACCAAACACTGCCTAGCCCTGAGACATTTTAGAGTCCATTGTTACATCCACTGTGTATTTTGAATACTTCCCAACCTGGAGAGTTTATCTTTCAGCACTGTATCAGACAATATTTTGTTGTGACTCATGGGATTTCATTGGCTAGTTTTAAGCAGTAAATCCTTATGCCTTGTTTCAGATTTTTGTAATTTTCTGGAAATTCTGTTAAAACCAGTCTACCATGGGTGACTCTGCTGGTATTTTATATATCAGTGGCACAGCTGCCAGCATTATAACAACATGTAAGCTACTGCAGTATGACAAACTGACAGATGGGTAGCTTTTAGTAGCCCCACGCTTTCCTTGGCTTGCAGCTGTAATGTCACATGATGCTCTTCTCCTTTGTTTTATGAGAAAGGACTCCATTCATAATGGATTAGGATGTATCATACTCTAATAAGACCTCAACTAACAACATCATCAAAGACCCTATTTCCAAATAAGATCATGTTCACAGATACCATAGGTTAGGACTTCAACATATTTTTATGAAAAACACAATTCAGTTCATAACAGGGGTTAGCCCATTGGAATCCCTACATACATGTTTCACATCTTTATATCATAGTTACTATAGTAACTATTAAGGAGCTCTGGTAGCGTAGTGGTTACGAATTGGGCTGCGAACCAGAAGGTCAGCAGTTCGAAACTACCAGCTGCTCCGCGGGAGAAAGATGAGGCGATCTGCTCCCGTAAAGATTTACAGCCTCGGAAACCCTATTCAGGGTCGCTATGGGTCGAAACTGACTCGACGGCACTTAACAACAACAGCAACAACATAGTAACTATTAGTGAGTGTGAGTCTCTCCTTGATCCAACATGTAGCAATTTGTCTTTTTCCAGTTTTTGTTACCCAGTAGTTACACACATTGCTGCTAACTGAAAGATTAGCAGTTCAAATCCACAGGAGAAAAATCTAGCAGGCTGCTTCCACAAAGATTACAGCCTCGGAAAACCTTTGGAGCAGGGCTACCATGTCCTAGAAGGTGACTAAGTTGGGATTGACTCAGTGGTAATAACTTTCCTGTTCCCTGTGCCAGCTTAAAGGAGTCTTGGTGGTGTGCAGTGGCTAAAGTGCTCAGTTGCTAACCAAAATTTTAAAGGTTTGACCTCACCAGTCACTCTATGAAAGAAAAATGTGGCAGTCACTTCCACAAAGATTACAGCCTTGGAAACTCTATAGGCCAGTTCTTTCTGTCCTACGAGGTCACTATGAGTCAGAATCGACTTGATAATAGGTTTATTTTTGGTTTAGTGTCAATTTGAATGGTGTGTGGTTTAAGTTGCAGTTATCTATGGCTATTTAATGTGGCAAACAATACATTTTACCATTTAATTCCATGATATCTTTACTCTTAGTCAGTTTCCTCATTCAATCAGAATCTGTTCACACATCCATATACACTCCAACACCTTCCTTACATGCCTGTTCATTGACAATTCTATACTTGTTATTTTCAGATTAAGTCTATTATAAATTTGCATTTTGTTTCCCTCTGACATTTACAGTCTCTGAAGCCAAGAGCTACACACATCTGCTCACAGTGAGGGTCTTCACCATACTTGATCTCTCTGAACCTTCCTGTCCCCCAGCCACCCTACATCACAGCTTACTGTGGTTAGAAGAAGCCTCTAAATCACATGGAGCAGCTTTTCTGTGCTCAAACAGAAAAGGCTCTACTGTTCAGTCTCACTCTCAACAGCCATCCCCAATCTGCTGAAAAGACCTGATGATGAGCCACAGAGGCATTCTAACTTCTAACAAACCCAATTGTTCCTAAAAACTGTACTTACATCAGCACAGGTGCCCTGCAAGGAATGCCTGACCTTAGGGTCTACAATCCTTGGTTTAGGTATCTTTCTAAAGTCCTCCTGCAAATTCAAGTCCCTGAAAGCAGGAAAGTCCTGATTAAAGTTTCAAAATGTTGTCATAGGATAAATGGTTTATTGCTTTGTCCCCCAATATCTGTGGTGGTGGTGGTTATGTGCCAGGGAGTTTGTTCTTACTCATAGCGACCCTGTACAGGGTTTCTGAGGCTGTACATGTTTACTCGGGCAGAAAGCCTCATCTTTCTCTCATGGAACCACTGGTAGTTTCAAACTGCTGACCCTGAGATTAGCAGCCTGACTTGTAACCACTATGCTACCAGAAATCCTATATCTGGTGACCCCCCCAGTGTTTATCTTGACTTTAGCTCATTATTGTTGTATTTAATTCGGAAAGGATTGGAGGAAGTTTGTAAGACAGAGATGCTTAGGCATGTTAAACTTTCAGATCTGTGTGTTTTAAGCACATCTTATTGTCATAAACCTCACAACCAGTTTTCTGGTACAGTTTTGCACTTTGGACTTCTTCCTTTAGTATCATTGGCTCTTGATCATATGCTACCTCTTGAAATGGTTGAACAGTAACTATTTCCTTTTGGTACAGTGATGCTGTTTATTCCTTCCATCTTCTCTTGATGCTTTCTGCATCATTCACTAATTTGCCCAGAGAATCTTTCAATAACAGAAGTTGAAGCTTGAATTTTTTCTTCAGTTCCCCAGCTTGAGAAATGCTGAGCGTGTTCTTCCTTTTTGGTTTTCTGATT
>NW_006408557.1:5537981-5564558 GCF_000296735.1 Chrysochloris asiatica
ATGAATGCAACACCATTCCTCTTCAATTTGTCATTTCCAGCATAGTAAACCATGTGGTCATCAGATTCAAAATGGCCAATACCAGTCCATTTCATCTCACTAATGCCTAAGATATCGATCTTTATGCGTACTATTTCATTTTTGACAACTTCCAATTTTCCCAGATTCATACTTCATACATTCCATGTTCAGATTTTCAGTGGATGTTTACAGCTGTTTCTCTTCATTTTGAGTTGTGCCCCATCAACAAATGAAGGTCCCTTGGGCTTTTCTCCCACAGGCTTTACACCATTCTCATCATCACGGTCAACTCTACTTTGAGAAGGCAGTTCCCCAGTTGCATGTTGAGTGCCTTCCAACCTGAGAAGCTCATTTTCCAGCACACTATCTGACAGTGTTTCTCTGCTATTCATAAGGTTTTCAGTGACTAAATACTCAGAAGTAGTTCACCACTCCTTCTTCCTAGTCTGTCTTAGTCTGGAAGTCATCTGAAACCTGTCCACCATGCGAGGCCCTGCTGGTTATTTAAAATACTGGTGGCTTTGCTTTCAGAATCACAGTAACTCAAAAGCTACCACAGTACAACAAACTCACAGAGAAGTGGTGGATTTTGTCCATAGAATCATTCAGTATTACAAGTCAAGGCTTGAATTTTTCTTCAGTTCTTTCAGTTTTAGAAATGCTGAACATGAACTTCCCTTTGGTTTTCTACCTGCAAATCTTTACACATTTCATTATAATACTTGACTTTCGCTTCTCAAGCTGCCTTTTGACATTTTCTGTTTGGCTCTTTTTTTTTTTTTTTTTAAGTTTTTATTGTGAATTATATGTTAGTTTACATGGGTGAACATTATCTTTATATTCATCCTATCATACTTTGTTTCATTGCAATGATCACAATCCCCTGCATGCATCATCAAACACCCAAAGGGTACACTCCACACTCCTGCCCCCTGGCCACCAGCACACAACCCCTCTCCCTCTCTGAGTTCAGAGTCCCCAGCTGCTCCTTTTGTCCCCATCATTGCCTCTGCCTTCATCCCTAGTGTCACTGTCTCTCTGGACATGGTCACTCACTTCACTTTTCTCCCTTGATGGTTCCAGGGATCTCTGCTCCTGGACTGAAAAATCAGCCGCTCTTAGCCACTCCCTCCTTTTGTTACCAAACATTTACATTTACCTTTCAAACACTCACTGCCCTGTTGAACCACAGGAGTCCTTTCCACACCCCCATCTTTTATTAACCCCATCCAGACAAGTTGGAAACAATTCAGTGGAGGTTCTACCTTTCCCTGTATCCTCTGCAACTAGGTTCCCTATTGAAAGCTTGTAAGCCAGTCACTTCTTGCCTTTGTAGTCCCCCCATTTTGGGTAACCAATGTCTAGGTTCTCCAAAATTGTATCCATTAGCCAGTCACTCTTCAGCAGGGTGTTATTAACTCCCCATGTATTAAACTTTATTTCCTTGGTCTTCTTATTGTTGATTTCTAATTTTATGCCATTGTGGTCTAAAAAGATGCTTTGTGGTATTTTGATGTTTGTAAATTTATGGAGGCTTGCTTTGTGACCTAACACATGGTCAATTCTGGAGAATGTTCCATGTGCACTGGAAAAGAATGGATATTGTCTTGTTGTTGGGTTGAATGCTCTGTACATGTCTATGAGTTCAAGTTGGTTGATTGTGCTGTTTATTTCCTCTGTAGCTTGTTGAGTTTCTTTCTGGTTGTTCTATCCCTTTTTGAAAGAGGCATATTAAAATCCCCCTCTATAATTATAGACTTATCTATTTCTTTCTTCAATTCTGGTAGGATTTGCTTTATATGTCTTGGTGCTTTTTCATTTGGAGCGTAGATGTTAATTATGATTTTGTCATCTTTCTCAATTGACCCTTTAATCATGAGATAGTGTCCTTCCTTATCTCTTATGGTGGTTTTTGCCTTAAAGTTTATTTTATCAGAGGTTAGTATTACCACTCTTGCTTGTATTTTATTGCTGTTAGCTTGGTATACTTTTTTCCATACTTTAACTTTTAGCCTGTTTTTGTCTTTGTGTGTAAGGTGTGTCTCTTGCAGGTAGCATACTGAAGGATCTTGTTTTCTTATCAGTTCAGCCACTCTCTGTCTCTACACTGGTGCATTTAATCCATTGACATTCAGTGTAATTATCCATAGGTTAACTGCTGTCATTTATGTTCATGTTTTGTGGTGCTGTTTGTTCCTTTGCCTGCAAGCCTTCTTGTGTTGCGTTCAGGTTTTTTGAGCTATTTCTTGTCGGTTTCTTCTGTTTTAATGATTCCTTGTTCTGCTTGGATTTTCATTTTCATGGTCAGTTGTGAAGTATTAATTTTCTTTGGGGTTACCCTATAGTCTCTTAAATTTTCCCTGCATTTAAGACAGTCTATTGTATCCTGCTATCTACTTGAGCTGCTCACCACCTGGATCTCATTCCTACATTTTTTCCTTCTTTAATATTGTTAATATTTTGATCCTTGGTGACCTCACAGGTCCTCTGAATTCATTGCTGTAATTTTGTTTCATTCTGAATTCTGCTATCCATTGATAGAGTTACAGGTGGTGTTGCCACGTCTGTCAATCTCTGGTTGTTGTCTGTTCTTGCTGGTTTTCATTCCAAAGAACTCCCTTTAGGATGTTTTGAAGTGCTGGATTGGCTTTAACAAAATCTCTTAGCTTCTGTTTATCCTGGAATGTTTTAATTGCACAACCGTATTTGATTGACAGTTTTACTGGATAGACAATTCTTGGTTGGCAGTTTGGATTTATGGTTTTATATATGTCTCCCCATTGGCTTCTTGTCTGCATGGTTTCTACTAAGATGCCAGTGCTTAATCTGATTTGCTTGCCTTTATAGGTGACACTTCTTTTCTCCCTGGCTGCTTTTAGGATTCTCTCCTTGTCTTTGATTTTGGAGAGTTGATTATGATATGTCTCAGTGATTTTCTTTTGGGCTTTATCCTCCCTGGGTTTCTTTCAGCTTCTTGAATGTTTATCTTCTCATCCTTCAAGATGTTAGGAAAATTTTCTTCCAGAAGCTCTTCAACTATCTCTTCTGTGGACATCTGTGATTCTTCCTGTTCTGGAATGCCAATAATTCTTAAGTTATTCCTCTTCATGTTATCCAGCATGAATCTTAGATTCTCTTCAGAGTTTTTAATCCTTTTTTCTGCTTGCTCTTCTATCTTAGCAGTATTGAGAGATTTGTCTTATAGCTCACTTGTTCTAGCTTCCATCTCTTCCATTCTGCTCCTTTCCCCTTTCAGTGTATTGTCCATTTCTGATATTTTATTATTAATCATCTGGAATTCTTTTTGCAGGTTTTGGATTGTTTCCAATGTCATATTTTTCTTGTTTGATTGCTTCTGTAGCACTTTCCTGACTTCTTTGTTATTTTCCTCCACCCCTTTTTGGAGCATTTGGATTTGTTTCATTATTATTCTTCTGAATTCCTTCTCAGGCAGATCCAGAGCCTGCTCTTCTACTGGAAAGTCTGTGTCTGCTTCTAGCTTATTTGTCTCAGTTACTTTTTTCTGGTTTTGGACATGTGTTGATATCTATAATTGTGTTTTCTTGGACATTTTCAACAGTTATGTGAGTTTTTAATGCTTAAGTGGATGTATGTTGCTATTTTTTAAGCTTGCTGATCATTTCCTGGTGGATATCATCTAGAGATAGGCTTCCCTTTTCACATGTAATGCCTAGCAGCTGGTTTTGGCTCTTGTCCAGATGGTGTGATACTACAGGGTATGCTTGTAACTTGGCTGTATGGGCACAGATGCTGTATCTTCTTGGGTAAGGTAGGTGGAGAAAGCTCCCACCCCTGGAAGAAGAGTGAGGCCAAAAGGATCAAAGACAGAAACAATATAAAAGCAGAGACAGAAACCACCAATCAAAAACAAAAATAAAATTGTGGTTGACACTGTTCACTGGCCTTTGCTGTGCAAAGGGTCCCTCCTAGGATAACTATGAGACTGGTTCCCAGGGTCAAAACATCATAAGAAGCCACCTGTGGGTTTCTTCTCTGTGCCATTGGAAAACTGTGGATACAATGCTGGACCCTTTGGGGGGTGTGCTCCAGCCTGCTGAAGGCATCTGGGATGTGCAGTGAGGGCACAATCGGGGTGAAGAGGAGAGATATGTGAAAAATGAAAAGTGAAAGATGAAAAATCGGTCACACCTCTCCCTTCAGACATGATGCTCCCCAGCAGCTTCTAGAGCTGGATTGCTGCCTCTGCTTCCATATATGATTGCTTTTATTCCTGCTTATTATTTCTGCTGTCACTTATGACAGCTTATCTTTTTATGTACGTGCTCATTTTTAATTTTGTACTAGAAATTGTGTTTGAAAATTATTTGTAGAAATCATTTTTAATCTGTTTTAATCTATATGGACTTTTTTTTTTTACCATTCAATGATTGTCCATTGATTTTTCCAGGAACCTTGAGACACTAATAATCTGATTTCATTTTAATCCAACTTTGCAACTTTCTGGACTACTCAGAAAAGTTGAAACCAGGTTGTAGGCTATGAGAGGACCAGTTTGCTTGAAGTTCACCCCTGCTCTTGGAATGCTAGGCCAAAATTGAGGTCACTTATCTTGGCAGGCTGAGGACTTTGGCAACTGTCTTCCTAGCCTTATGAAATTGTCAAAATTGCAATTATGATTGTTAGTACTGTTTTCAGTTTTGACAATTACCCTCAGGATGGAAGTGGCCTGGAGTTTTGGGCTTACTTCTCTGGATTCCCTTCCACTCTTGGATCTTGGCCCAGTGATTCCTTTTCGTTATTAGTCTTTGGTGCTTTTCAAAAGATATTTTATTTTTTTATTATTATTGTTTATCAGTTTAAATTTTAAAATGGCCTAGTCATTCATTACCGAAGCAGAACTAGTCCTGATCTAGACTTTTAACAAAATAAAGGAAACATTTTAGATCAGGTTTTTAAGGAGAAAAAGTATTGTCGTAAACATGGAATTGTCATCTTAATAAAATTACAACCCATTCCACACACTAGGATAAGCACTGGATTGCTAACCTACAAGGTTAGCAATTCAAATTCACCAGCCACCCTTCAGGGTTGGTATGAATCAAAACTAACTTGATGGTACTTAACAACAACCTCACATACAGTGGCAGTCTGCTGATTGCCTTGGAATTGTCATGAGTCAGAATCTTGACAAAGGTTTATACTTGAGGGCAGTGGGCCACACACACAGAGTATTACAAAAATTTTAATCATTTCCCAAAAATGGTAGCGTAGTGTTTACAAATCAGGCTGTGAACCACAAGGTCAGCAGTTCGAAACTACCAGCTGTTCCGTGGGAGAAAGATGAGGCATTTCTTCCATAAAGATTCACAGCCTTGGAAACCCTGTACAGGGTCGTTATGAGTCGGAATCGACTCCACGGCACATAACAACAACAACAAAGTGATGTGGAAGCCTTCATTCTCTAGCTTTTACCAACATATATATATATATATATATATATATATATATGTTGTTAAGTGCCGTCAAGTTGGACCCTGTATAGTATTTTCGAGGAGTGGCTGATGAGCTTGAACCACCAACCTTGTGGTTGAGACTGACTTTGTAGTCCAGTGTATTAACCCACAGCACCACATCAGGGCTCTAATATATCTTGTTGTTGTTAAGTACAATCAAGTCAGTTCTAACACATAGTGAACCTGTATAGGGTTTCTGAGAAGCAGCTGGTGGGTTTGAACTACTAACTTTGTGGTTTGAAGTCCATTGTTGATCTTACAGTGCCATACCAGGAGTCTATAGATATATGTGAGAATATACTAAATCTTCCTATACTGTGTGTGGATTTTTTGTCTTGCATTGATTTTGAATTAGAGGAAAGAATCTGGTTCAAAAATCTATGCATCTCACACTAATACAAATAAACATCACTGCACCTTATTCTTTGATTTATTTCCTTAAAAAAATTAAAGTATGATGTGAACCTGAGACCAAGTGAATAAAAGACACTGGGATCCTAAACATATATTGTAGCTTTTAACAGTTGCAGGGTATTTAATGAAGGACTCAATAAAGTTTTTAATATTTGAAAAGAAAACTGATATAAGTCAGACAACACTTGACTCTGGGTGGAATTGCAAAGCAAGTTGCTAATAATAGATTTCCTGGGCACCTATCTTTGATGTGGTCAGATGAAAACCATAGAGCATGCCAGATAATGATTATTGAATACTATGGTTAAACAGACACTGTGATAAATAAATCCATTAATTTGAATTAGTTAAAAAATAAAAATTAATTAAAAAAACCCACATGCCTGAGAGCTACAAACATTTCATAGAGGCTGCAGCGAAAAGAGCACAAGGATTTGGATTTGTTTTTGTTCTCTTTCAATGGTTTTGAGCTCTGCATTTATCTTTCCCTCTATTTCCTCCTGAGGATCTGTGATCTTGGGTATGTAATGGTAAAATCTAGAGAATGAAGGCTTCCACATCACGTTGGACCTTTAATGCATCCAAACTGAACCAGCATTGGGCTTAAAGAGCCAATTTGCTGGTAATAGAGTCATTTTGGCTTTCTTTGTGTATTATGCAGTCAAATCAAGGACCAAATGACTGTAGGAGCCTTAAGAGTTCAATCATTACATAAAAATAAAAATATGCAGCACCTTTCCTGGTCAACCAAGTAAGCAGCATTTATGGCTAATAGAGACTGATTGAAAGTCAGAAGATGCCCTCACGCAGGGATGCTTCTTAATGTGACTCCTGGCAGGTCATCTCAGCATTCGGTACTCTTGACCAATGCTCTGTAAGAATTTATGAATATTCTGTGACCAAGACTGTGCTTGATAACTGTAGAGATCATGGCCTAGAACCCGAGGTTTGGGAAATTATCATTCAGCTGTGGAATCGAATGTAGGCTTTGCAACTTGCTCTTCTGTGCCCAAGTCTGTATTCTCTCTCTTCCTACTCAGAAGACTTTAGATGAAATATCTTTCCTGAGCCTCAGTGTTCTCATCTATAAAGTAGGGATAATGACTACTACCTTCTAGGACTACTTTCAGAATTAAAGATGCTATTGATAGAGTCTACCATCTATCTTTGTTTGTCATAATGTGTTAGCTATGTGTTGCTGTGATGTTGGAAGCAATGCTGCCACTGTTTCAAATTCCAGCAGTGTGCACCAGGTTGTTGTTGTTGTTGTTGTTAAGTGCCATCTTGTCGGTTCCGACCCATAGCATTCCTGTATAGGGTTTCCTAGAAATGGCTGGTGAGCTTGAACCACCGACCCAGTGGTTTAAACTGACTTTTCAGTCCAGCACATTAACCCACAGCAACACACCAAGACACCAGGGTGCACCATAGTGGTCATTTTCTTAAGCAGAACTTCCCAAATAAGACAAACTAGGAAGAAAGGGGCAAACTAAGGAACATATCATCAATTACTCATAAGCACGTTTAAGCTGAAGCTGAATAAAATGAAAACTAGTACAAGGAAGCCAAGATATGACTTTGACTACATCCCACCTGAATTTAGAGACCATCTCCAGAACAGATTTGATGCATTAGACACTAATGACCATAGACTGAAAGACTTTGTTATGGGATGGCATCAAGGAAGAAAGCAAAGATCATTTAGAAGACAACAAAGAAGAAAAAGACCAAAATGGATGTCAGGAGAGACTGAAACTTGATTTCCAGCATAGAAATGCTAAAGCAAATTAAGAAAAACAAGAAGGTAAAAGAGCTGAACAGGACTTACAATATGGTGCTTCCTCAGAAGGTTGGAAATAGAGATACCTTATGATCCAGCAATTCCTCTACTTGGTATTTATCCACAAGAAATACGAGCCATAACGCAAGTAGATATATGTACACCAATGTTCATAGCAGCACTATGTACAATAGCAAAAAGAAAGAGACAGTCTAAGTGCCCATCTATGGAAGAATGGATAAACAAACTTTGGTACATACACACAATGGAATACTATGCTACCCTGAAGAATAAGAAGGAAGCATCAAGCCACTGCATAATGTATATGAACCTTGAGTACATTATGCTGAGTGAAATCAATCAGTCACAAAGGAGAAATATGGCATAAAACCATTATTGTAAAAGATTAAGAAAAGTACCCATACTGAAAGGGGGGGGGAATTGTCTTTTATTTTTAATTTTTTTTATTATTCGTTGTTATTGGTGGTGGTTACTGGGGAGTATGGAGGAGGGGGAGGGAAAAAGAGGGGAAGGTGGAGCCCAGGGTAGGGGATAGGCACAGGATAGTGGAACACACGGTATGGAATAGACACAGGATAGTTTGGTGCTGGGGGAGGGGCAATACACTAGAAGGGGAAGAGGAAAGGGAAAATAAGGCAGATGGGAGAATAGCTAGGCAGGTGTATATAGGCCAAATGGGACAGAGGTAAATAATGATCTAAGCATAAATGTGGAACAACAGGGCTCACAAATACAAAGATTGAGGTATGGTTTGAGTGGAGAAATGATGTTAAGATGCTTGCCTGTTTGTTGAATCTTGCTTTCCCTTGCCTACTATTGTAAAATAGACACTTGAAGGGGAGAGAAAGGAATAGCCAGAAACATCACCATAGAAAACTTGTAATTCCATCTTCAGCCTATAACTATTTGGAATAACTAAAATGGGGCTAGAACTTTGCCCAGTGAAGGAGACTCCCTGCAGAACATTTGCATTGCACAAGACCATAGGTTGAATCCTGATCATTATCCAGATTCTTCTGAGGTGGGACATTCCCACGTGAAAGGACAAGCAGACCAGTCTGGAGAAGCTAGAAGAACAGAAGATACTTCTTGAAAGAAAAATCAGCAGAAAAAAAAATACAACAGCAATCCAATTGACTACTACAAGAACAAGCATGTTGCTCCCCAGGGAGCCATCAAGGCAAATGGTCAGGTCCCCTCAAGGCAAATCCCCTTCCAAGACTGAAACTCAAATGGAATATGCTAGCAGCCATATGGTCCTGCGGCTGACCATGTTGGTCACCGATAAGGGGAAGTGGGGAAAAACAGCAATGAAATTGTGTACTAAGTCTGACCACATTCAATAGATTCCTGTTAACCTGGATTGAGACCTGGTTAACCAGCAGTATGACGAGATCTGGGGACTCCTAGATCCAGGGACAGGGACATGGCCTCAGAGGACTAGAATGGAGTGTGAAACATCCAGCTGATATGAAGAGAGGGGGGATGCACAAGAACACCCACACTTGCAGATAATACCCATTTGGCCTGGCATCAATGGCTGGATGATCAGAACATGACTAGAGGAAGAAAGAAGGGGGTGGGGGGAAAAGGAGTAACCCACTATAAGTGGATGATCTTGACCTATGCTTGTGGATGCAGTATGACAAAGGAGTGGACAGATCTGTACAGTGAGGATCATTCCCACCCCCTTGGTACACCGGGTCGACAGGGAGGGGGAACTTAGACATTGGCTATCCAAAAATAGGGGGACTACAAAAGTAAGAAGTGATTGGCTTACAAGCTTTCAATAGGGAACCTAGCTCCAGAGGATACAGGGTAATGTAGAATCTCCACTGAATTGTTTCCAACCTGTCTGGATGGGGTTAATAAAAGGTGAAGGGGAAAGGACTCCTGTGGTTCAATAGGGAATGCTTGCTATCATGTCTGTTAGTGAGTGCTGGAAAGGTAAATGTAAATGTTTGGTAACAAAAGGAGGGGAGAGGCTGCTTTTGCAGTCCAGGAGCAGAGATCCCTGGAACCATCAAGGGAGAAAACTGAAGTGCAAGACCGTGTCCAGAGAGGCAGTGACACTAGGGATGGAGGCAGAGGCAATGACGTGGACAGAAGGATCGGCTGGGGACTCTGGGTTGTGTGCTGACAGCTGGGGGTGGAGGCAGGATTGTGGGGTGTATGCTTTGGTTATTTGATGATGCATGGAGGGGGTTGTAATTATTGCAATGAAAGGAAATACAATACGATGAGTATAAAGCTGATGTTCTCCCATGTAAATTATCACTCAATTCACAATAAAAATTTTTTTAAAAAGGCACAGGATGCCCAATAAAAGAAAAAAAAAAAAAGCAACAATATATGGAAATCAAAGAAAAAGATAAATGTATGGATAAACCTAATTGTTAATTAACTACATAACAACAACAATAATAATATTTGTAAAAATAAAAAAAGTTGTTGTTGTTGTTGTTAGGTGCCATCGAGTCGGTACTGACTCATAGTGAACGAAACACTGCCCGATCCTGGGCCAACCTCACTATTGCTGCCATGCTTAAGCCCATTGATGCTGCCACTTGGCCAATCCATCTCGTTGTGGGTCTTCCTCTTTTACTCTGACCTTACCAAACATGATATCCTTCTCCAGTGACTGGGCCCTCCTGACAATAAGTCTGAAGTATGAGAGACAAAGTTTGGCCACCTTGGCCTCCAAAGAGCACTCTGGAAAAAAAGTAAAAGCAACAAAATATCCCTCAAGAGTATAATTGAGTGTTTTAGTCAGACGATGGAATTTTATAGGCCAGGGATAAGTAAACTGTGACCCATGAGCCATATATGGTCAGTGTCTTGTTGGTTTGTAACAAGCAAGATGAAAAAGATTTTATATTTTTAAAGAGTTGTTTAAAAAAATAGAATATAAAAGAAACAAAACTAAAAAAAAAAAAAAAGAAGTGACAGAATTTTCATAGCACACAAAAACCAAAATACATACTTTTTGGTCCTTAAAAGAGTTTACTGGCTTTAGGTACTGTTGTTGTTACATGCCATCAAGACAATATCGACTCACAGAGGCCCTATGCACAACAGAACTCAACACTGCCCAGTCCTGCACCAACCTTACAATCTACGTTTGTGACCATTGATGCTGCCACTGTGCCAATCCATCTCGTTGGGGATCTTCCTCTTTTTTTCCAGCCCTCCATTTTACCAAACATGATATCCTTCTCCATTGATTGATCCCTCCTGACAAAATGTCTGAAGTAGGAGAACAAAGTCTGGCATCCTAGCTTCCAAGGAGCATCCTGACTGTACTTCTTCCAACACAGATCTGTTTGTTCTTTTGGTAATCGGTGGTAGTTTTAATACTCTCTTCCAACACCATAGCTCAAATGCACCAATTCTTCTACAGTCTTCCTAATTCACTGTCCAACTTTCACATGTATATGATGTTACTGAAAACACTACAGCTTGCATCAGGCACACATTAGCCCTCAAACTGACATCTTGCTCTTCAACACTTTAAAGAGATCTCGTGCAGCAGATTTGCCTAATACAATACGTCATTTGATTTCTCCACTGCTGCTTCCGTGAGTGTTGATGGTTGATCTGAGCAAATTGAAGTCTTTGACACCGTCAATCTTTTCTCCATTTATATTGATGTTGTTTATTGGTCCAGTGGTGAGGATTTTTATTTTCTTTACATGGAAATGTAACCCATACAGAAGGCTGTGGTCTTTGATATGCATCAGTAAGTATTTTAAGTCTTCTTCACTTTGAACAAGCAAGGTTCTATCATCTGCATATTGAAGGCTGTTAATGAGTCTTCCTCCTATCCTGATACCATGTTTTTCTTCATATAATCTCAGATTATGCTCAGCATACAGATTGAATAAGGATGGTGAAAGAATAAAACCCTGGCACACACCTTTCCTAATTTTAAACCATTCAGTGTCCCCATGCTCTTGTTCGAACAACTGCCTCTTGGTCTGTGTACAGCTTTCTCATGAACTCAATTGAGTTTTCCAAAATACTTATTCTCCACAATGCTGTCCATAGTTTGTCATAATTCACACAATCAAAACTCATTGTAAAGTCAATAAAACACAGATAAACATATTTTGGTATTCTCTGCTTTCAACCAAGATCCATCTGATGTCAGCAATGATATTCCTCATTCCACGCCCTCTTCCGATTCCAGCTTGAACCTCTGGAAAGTTTCTGTCAATGCAATTTTTGAATTATCTTTAGCAAAATTTTGCCTGCATGGGATATTAATGATATTGTCTGATGATTTCTGAATTCTGTTGGGTCACCTCTCTCTGGAATGGGCACAAATATGGGACTTTTCCAATCAGTTGCCCAGGTAGTTGTCCTCCAACTTTTTTGGCATAGATGAGTTGAGTGCCTCCAATGCTTTCTTGGTTTGTTGAAAGGTTTCAGTTTGTATTCCATCGATTTCCAGAGCCTTGTTCTTTGCCAATGCATTCAATGCACCTTGGATTTCTTCCTTCAGTATCATTGCTCTTGATCATATGCTACCTCTTGAAATGTTTAACGATTGACCATTTTTTTAAGGTACGGTGACTCTGTATTCCTTCCATCTTATTTTGATGGTTTCTGCATTATTCAATATTTTGCCCATAGAATCCTTCAATATTACAATTGAGGCTTGAATTTTTTCTTCAGTTCCCTCAGCTTAAGGAATGCTGAGTGTGTTCCTCCCTTTTGTTTCTCTAACTCAAGATCTTTGTGCATTTTGTTATAATATTTGACTTTGTGTTCTCTAGCTGCCTTTTGAAACATTCTGTTCAGCTCTTTTATCTCTTCGTTTCTTCCACTTTCTTTAGTATCTCTACACTGGAGAGGAAGTTTCAGAGTCTCTTCTTACACAGGAAATTGCCAAGGGATGCATTTATGTCATATACATTTTTCTGTGCATGTGCTTTATTTCATAATGGTAGTGGTGGTGGTGTGCCATGGAGTTGGTTCCAACTCATAGTGACCCTATATAAGGTTTCTGAAGCTGTAAATCTTTTTGGGAACAGAAAGCATCTTTCTCCTTTGAAGCAACTGATAAATTCATACTGTTGACCTTGTGGTTAGCAGGCCAACTCGTAATCCATTATGCTACCAAGGTTCCTTTATTTCATAAGGAATTGTATTTAAAACATGAATTTCATGCAAATTGAAAGAAAAGAAAAACCAGAGAGAGGGAGGAAGGGAGAGAGAAAGAGGGAGCTCTGTAAAATTTGGTCCAAAAGGCAAAATTAAAGTTCTTAGTCTAAAAAAAAAAAAAAAAAACACAAAAACCCAACATTTTAACTACCCCCAGATTTGATAAGCAATTTCATAGGAAATGACTACCCATTATTGCATTTAGAAAGGATTTAGCTTTGTGAAAAGGCAAATGTTCTTGCTGTGAGTAAAATATTCATGAAAATAGCCCTAACCTTTCATGTCCCCTCTCCCACCCACGTGACCAGTTACCAAACTTTGAGATGTATTAAGGAGGACCTGTTCTGCCCATGGTGGTCTCTGTGTCTTTCAGGCATATATCACCACACCCTCTCTATAAGAGTTGTTTTCTGCTGTTGGCAAGGTACTCGCTCTTTTATCCATTTCTTCTTCCTCTCTGGAAACCTTTCACTCATGTCTGAGTCACTAAATGGGTGGTAAGTACAGTGAATAGCAGTTCTAGAACATTGTTTTTGTTGTAGTTATGTGCCGTGGAGTCCGTTCCGACTCATAGCGACCCTGTACAGGGTTTCCGAGGCTGTAAATCTTTACGGGAGCAGAAAGCCTCATCTTTCTCTCATGGAACAGGTGATAGTTTCGAACTGCTGACCTTGCAGTTCACAGCCCGATTCATACACAGTTCACAAGAATTTTGTGGAAACATTAGGGAGAACATTCAAATCAAGGCACTGACTGCAATTGTGTAGTTCAGATCACTCATGTAGTAGTCTGGCTGACACTGTGTAGAGAAGTTAAGAGTAGAATTTCTGTGGGCTTAAGAGAAGGGGGAAGAGGTTAAATCCTCATTGTGTGGTACAAGATGCAGTTCAAACAGCAGTCCCAGGTTGTCATGAAAGTGGACCTCTTGAGTGCAATGAGGAGCCATTCACAGTTTTTAATAGAGGACTAATATATTTAGAAGATCACACTCTAAAGCTAAGGATGAAAGCAAAATGATGAGGTAGAACATTGCATAAGTTCAGGTGGCAGAGAAGTCTCTAAAAACTGTTCTCATGAAGCCATTCTCACCACCCTGACCTATTCACACACATACACCTCTTAAACCAACCAAAGTTCCTTCCACTGTTCACAGAATAAAGTAAAATATCTGAACCCCTCTCTCAACTCATATCCAGTATTGTATGTCATGATCTATGACTCATCACCTCTACCTGGAATACTCTTGCTCCCCATGTTTTTCCACTTAGTCTTCAATACTTAACTTCCATATGAACTTCACCTGGAAGCCATCTTGGATCCCTTTTCACACTCTCTGAACATGTAATTAACTTCTCTGAGTTGTCTCTGTTCCTTTGGTCATCAAACTATTGGTATATTTTTTATTGTGTACTATAATCATCCATTTTGACATCTGTCAAGTCTGTCACTCTGTACATTGTGAGCACCTTGAGTGTCACATTCCTATATTTTAATGTTTATATTTTCAGCTCTTTGCACAATAGCTGGCATTGAGTGTTTGATTTTATATCTAACTCAATGTAATAGTAACTAGAATCTTTTTCCTGGGTAATTTCACAAGTAAAGCAGATTGTTTGACATTGTTTTGAGTATCTTTCTGTCAACATCTCATTTGATGCTTCTGTCTTAAATGTCCACGTTCCACGTTGCTGATTACTATACATGCTCTCACAACAAATCTGACAAGTGCTTTCTCATATTACTTTAATCACCACCTTTTCCCTTTCCTTGTGCTCTTGAGTAGTGAACATTGTGTTCACTGGCACTAGACTCTCTGACCTCCAGCCATTTTAGATGAACTCGGTCCTCTTAATCAAAACCAAATAAAAGGCATATACTCGTGTTGATTCATGTTGACTTCACTTCTAAACAATTCTTCCCAAATGCAAAATCAAATGCTCTGTCTTAAAATACATCCTACATATTTCCCTTTGGTATTTCAGCAGGAATTTGCTCCACTTCTGTAGGCACTGTTTCTATATTTTATAGATTTTCCTCAAATTCCATGGAAATTTAACAGAGTAATGCTGAACTGCAACCTGTGCCTTACTGTGTGGTTTGGTTTGACCTCATCACAATTCTTAAGTTCTGATGTGAATTTCATTTCCTCTTGCTTTTTCTATGTGTTAACTTTCTGTTTGGTAAAATTGCAAATTCCCAATGAAAGCATGCTACAATTGATTAGACCTGGGCCACATGGCAATTTCTTTATAATCTCTTTTATTGTGCTTTCCATAAAAATGACAGTCCTGGTATAAATCCTACTCTAAATCAATACCAGTAAGTGCTAATCTTTCCATGGCACTGGAGATGAAAATGTCAAATAGCACCTGCTGTGTGTTAGACCTCCCACTGTAAATCATTAAAAATTAAAGCAACACCAAATTGATTTTATTTTCCTTCTTTTAGAAAAGCCCACTTTCAGATTCATTATTTTTCTGTTGGATTATTCTTTTTTTTTTTCCTTTCCATTTATAGTCCGGCTGATAGAGATTGATGAACTGAGTTCAACATGGCAAACATGCCAATGTCTCATGACAAAATATACTGGACCCAGAGCTCTCCTAGGAAGTCTTAGAGTAAAGTTGATATTCTAGAGAATGATGCATGTGTTTAAGTTTTACTTTAATCATCCTTCATGTAATAATAGATCAATAAAATGTAACTGGTTGAAAAGGGTTACACCACAAGAAGTACAGTAACATGTAAGAATTGCTAGCTCTCATCTTGCTACCCTTAAAGTTATGAAGATGTTACCTCTAGGGACTAATTGTCTGGAATCTTGAGTAGTTCACATTCAAGATACTCAAGGGAAATGCATGGTTTGAGTATCAAGCTTTCAAGTAATCCTGGAGGAACTGGGCAACCATGTGATTTTTAAAGCCAGGAGGAACTTAATTAGGCATCAAACCAAACTTCCACACCACTTGTTTTACCAAATAAGAAACTGAGAACTTTGGAAATTTAGTGACAAATTCATGGTTACAGATTTAAGAGCATCCACATAATCATGACTCTTCTCTTTGCATCTTATAAAAAATATGAAGACTATAGTCTTGATGTGACATTGTTGGATAAGCACTAAACTGCTAACTTTAGGGCCAGTGGTTAAATGGCACCAGCCACTCCTCAGAATTCTATACTGGAACAATATGAGTAGGAACTGATTCAATAACAACAGCATATCTATATTGGGCACAGGGCATGCAAAATCCTGGTGTATGTATATGCATGTGATCAGGAAAATATTTAATTCATAAGGAAATAAAGTCCTCATATATGCTAATGAAAATGAAGAGTGACAGGAAGAAAAAAAAATGTCACAGAAAATATAAAGACATAAATCAGCTAGTTACATATTTCCTTACAGACAAAATATTGTTCATGCTTTCTCAATGTTTTCCTTTCCGCTCCCATAGTGTTGTTGTTATTAGTTGTTGAGTTGATTCTGATTCATGATAACCCATGTGTGCAGAGCAGAACTGTTCCATAAGGTTTTCAAGTCTGTGATCTATTGGGAGCTGATCACCAAACCTGTCTTCCAATCCATCTCTCACAGAGGATGCTGATCAGCAATGAACTGCTTAAGAAATATACATCCCAAAAGAAAGCAGAAGAAAAATTCCAGTAGACAAAACAATGTGAAAGATTAGGAACCAGGCTTTGGATAATGGAGGACTACAGATAGTTCCCTGAAATAACAACAAAGATTCTTCCATTTCTATTTAGTTCATACAGCAATTCATCATTTTGTTGTTGTTGTTGTCAGGTGCCATTGAGTCGGAACCGACTCATAGCGACCCCATGCTCAGTAGAATGAAACAATGTCCAATCCTGGGCCAACCTCACTACCGCCGCCACACTTGATGCTATCAATGATGTCACCTGGCTAATCCATCTCGTTGGGGGTCTTCCTCTTTTTCTCTGACCCTCCACCTTACCCAGCATGACATCCTTCTCCAGCAACTGTTCTCTCCAGACAATGTGTCCAAAGTATGAGAGACGAAGCCTAGCCATCTTGGCCTCCAAGGAGCACTCTGGCTGCACTTCTTCCAAAACAGATCTATTGGTTCTTTTGGCAGTCTATGGCACTTTCAGTATTCTCCTCCAACACCAAAACTCAAAGGCATCAGTTCTACGATCTTCCTTATTCACTGTCCAGCTTTTGCATGCATATGAGGTTATTGAAAATACCATGGCTTGGGTCAGGCGCACCTTAGTCCTCAAGCTGACATCTCTGCTCTTCAACACTTTAAAAAGTTCCTGTGCAGCAGATTTGCCCAGTGCAATACGGTGTCTGATCTCTTGACTGCTGCTTCTGAGAGTGTTGATAGTTGATCCAAGAAGAATGAAGTCCTTGACAACTTCAATCTTTTCTCCATTGATAAGAATGTTGTTTATTGGTCCAGTGGTGAGGATTTTTGTTTTCTTGACATTGAGATGTAATCCATACTGAAGGCTGTCTTTGATCTTCATCAGTAAATGTTTCAAGTCCTCTTCACTTTCCTCAAGCAAGGTTGTATCATCGTCATATCACAGGTGTTGGAACTCTGGAACAAATATGTTTGGAGGATCGGAGGGTTTATAGCTGGGGAATTTGCAGGAGAATCCAGAAATCCATTATTTTCTGGATCAAGACACTCAGCTGTTCCAGGAGCCGTCATCTTGGGAGAGCATACCTTGATTGTACCAGGATTGATTGGATTAGGAGAGAACATCTTGATTGTATCTTGATTGACATAGAAATTTAAAGAGATAGTATAGACATAAAACCAAACAGCCATCACTCGTCTGTGTGTCGTGCTGTGGTGGTGTGAGTTGCTGTGATTCTGAGGACTATGCCACCGGTATTTTAAATAACCAGCAGGGTCACCCTGGTGGACAGGTTTCAGATAAGCTACAAAACAAAAAAAGACTAGGAAGAAAGAGTGACAAACTACTTCCGAATCACTAGTCACTGAAAACTCTATGAATAGTAGCGACTGGGGAATTCATCATTTTAAGTTCATTAAAAACAGTAATTAAAAGTGCAAGGTTCTCTCCTCTGTCCAGTTTTAGCAGTCCAAGAGTAGCACATGAAGTTAGGGGCCACAATTATTATAAATAAGCAACATAGATGGGGTGTTGCTTTTGTTGTTGCAAACAAGTCAAGCTTGGATGTAACAAATTGTTGGAATGAAATAGTACATATAAAATGTCACAGGCTCTTCTAATTTATACAAAACTCCAAAAATTAATTGTATTTTTACCATGTGATATGTTTTATAAGAAGGGTTTCATGTCCTGACACCCTATTCTACTAGATGAAAGTCCCTGGATAGTACAAATGGTTTATCTAAACTACTAAGCTAAAAGTTCAGATTCACCACAAAAGAAAGACTTGGTGATCCATTTCTATAAAGTTGCCATAACAACAAAAGCCAAGCCCACTGCCATCAAGTTAATTCCAACTCCTAGTGACCCTCTATAGAGTTTCTAAGACTATACATCATTACAGGAGCATATACTCTCATCTGTCTCCCTCATGATAAAGATTATAGTTAAGAAAATCCTATGAAGTGGTTTTGTTCTGTAATACATAAAGTCATTATTGGTTGGTATCAACTCAACTGGCAAGTGCTTTTGTTTTTGTTTTGTTTGTTTTGTTTTATCCTACTAGATAGTGGTAGTAAGCAGTAGTAATCATGTGCCATGGAGTTCCAATTCATAGTAACCCTGTATATGATTTCTGAGGCTATAAATTTACGGGAGCAGAAAGTCTCATCTTTCACCTACAGAGTGCAGAGTGACAGGTAGATTCTAAGCACTGACATTGTGGTTAACAGCCCAACTCACAAGGCACTATACTACCAGGGCACTGTGCAATTAGGGACAGCTATATATGGTGTTGTAGGATAAGCACTAGACTGCTAAATACAAGGTCAACAGTTAGAACTCACCAGCCACTCTCAGAAACACTATACAGGGCTGCTATCAGTCGGAACCAACCTGATGGCACCCAACAACAACAACAGGCATTAGACAAACTATCATTGAAATGAAAAAGAATAGAACAAAACCATTTTAACTAAATCATTAGAGGGAAGACATTGTTATTGTTTATTACCATTGAATAGATTCTGGCTTCCGGGAACTCCATTTGTGTAAAGTAGACTGGTCCACGGGGATTTCAAGGCCTTTCAGAAGCAGATCACCAGGCCTGTTTTCCAAGGTGCCCCTCCGGGTGTGTTTGAATTGTCAACATTTCCACCAGTATTTGAGTGTTTACCCACTTTTTTCCCACAGGGACTCTACAGAGGGGAGATGTTGTTGTTGTTGTTATGTGCCATCGAGTCGGTTCCGACCCATAGCGACCCTGTATAGGGTTTCCGAGGGTGTAAATCTTTACGGGAGTAGAAAGCCTCATCTTTCTCCCGCGGTGCAGCTGGTAGTTTCGAACCGCTGACCTTAAGGTTCGCAGCCCGATTTGTAACCACTATGCTACAGAGGGGAGATAGCATGATGCAAATCATAATTCTCCTGTCTCTTGCAGTGGGTAATTATGTTATTACTTACAAACAAAAAGATAAATAAGGTCACATTTCCAAATCCCAAGATAAAGAAAATATTTCTTCAGTAACCCAAGCTATGTCAAATAATCAGTTCCACAGTAATTTATTAATGCAGATACATAAGTGGACTAACAGGAATTTGAGTAGCTAATTATAATAGAAACTACTGAAATAATGCATTTTTTCAAAATAATCTAGTTGACTATATCTAATGATATTTCAGATGTATTTAATTTTAAGTGTGAAAATCAGTAGAATGATTAAATCTCAAGTTTCCACTATTTGCTTAAGAGCTATTTGCAAGTTGTTTTATTTTAATCATCTGTTCAGTCATAGGAGTGTCAGAGGTGAAAAATTGTATTCTCATAGCATGATTTCATTATCATTTGTTTTTCTCATTTTTAAAAGAAAATAAATTTAAAAAATTAAAATGTCCATTTTAATTATTTAGTCTTAGGTTGCTGAATAGTGTAATAGTGATACAGAGTTTGCTAGGTCTCATTATTAGCATCTTCCCTCAGTTATAAAACCAACAGACTTTCTAAGTCTACTTAAAAAAACAATTTTGTCAACATGAGCACAAGTATTTGTATCATAGAAATATCTAGCCTGAGAAACCAATGAATTAACATTTCTTCAAATCTCAAACTTGACAGATTAATCCAGCAAAACCACAATTTAATTGCAAAGGCAAAATATCAATATCCTCAGGTATGTGAGGTATCAAAGAATGGCAGAGAAAGAACCACTTTGTTAAAATCCTTCTCCAGAAAATAAAGACATAATTCCAGGAGAAAGCAATATAGGAAGTAAAAGTGCATATTATTTGCTTTGGCCAAAATAAAAAATTAGTATATCTGAGGATGCCTGGAAGTTCAATAGGTTATAGTTGGGCGAATAACTACAAGGTTAGCATTTTGAATCTACCAGTCACTTCACAGGAGGAAGATGAAGTTTTCTTCTCCTGTAAAGATTTACAACTTGGAAACCTTATACTTGGTCATTATGATTCAGAACTGATTTGATGGCACACAACTACCACCACCATATCTAGAAGAATATTCAACCTATGCCCCAGATTGCCCCAATATGGATAGAGGTGGAGAGAAAGAGAGAGGGGGAAAAAAAAGAATTATGAAGTTGAGAGACTTCTAGGAAGATGGCAAATGTGGCAGACATGCTACACAGACACTATAACAAAGAAACAGAGAGATCAAATTAAACAGTTACAGATGATAATCCTGGAACCCTGAGCTTCAGAGAAAGGGCTAGAAAAGTGGGTTGACTAGAAGAAGCTGAACAAAAGCAACAAGAATACAAAACTGAAATTATACAAGAAAACAGAAAGAAATCCAAATAGAAAACTATTTGAAGCATGAATTTAAATCAGTTTTCTGTAACAATAGTCTTCTACTTGGTTACCTCAATTAGTAAGACATTAACTACTATTTCATCTTACTTCATTGGGTGTATGCTTCATAACAAAGTATATTATTTGTTGACTGTAAAACTGATGATCTACTCTGTAATCCTTCATTCAATTCACAAGTAGTTATAGAAATATATGTGTGTGTGTGTTGGATTCTTTTTAAATACATAAAACCATTTATCACAGGCAATTCAAAAATATTTTGCAGGTAGAATATGTGGGCAAAAATGTTTAGTGTACAGGAAGAAGTATACCTTTCTGTTCCTGGCATTCAATGCCTGTTTGCAATGAGACACAACCTTCATTCCAGCCTGGCCACCCTCTCTTCCCTCCATTAGAACCTCAATTCTAACTAAGTTGTTTCCTCAGTCATCCCTTTTCTCCTACATTGATATTATCTCCTAGAACAACCTTCTCATGTATGAACCCTTTCCTTCCTTCCTTGATCATCTGAAGGTTGGCTTCCAACAGGAATTCCTGCCTATTTCAACTCCTCTTTAAACTGTCAGTCAACTTGTCATACTATCGTGGTTTCTGCAGTCCTGTAATGCTGGAAGCTATGCCACCAGTATTTTAAAGACCAGGAGGATCGCTCATGATCAAGAGGCTTCATCAGAGTTTCTAGACCAAGACAGGCTATGAAGGAGAGATGGACCACTTCTGGGTGGCTAGTCACTGAAAACTTTATGAATAGCAGCAGAACACTATCTAATATAGGACCTGAAAAGAGTCCCTAAGATTGGAAAACGCTTAAAATACATCTGGGAAAGAGATGCCTTCTCAAAGTTGAGTTGTCCTCAATGATGTGAAAGAGACGAAGCTTCAGGGACTTTCATTTGCTGAGCACAACTCAAAATGAGAATAAGCAACTGCAAATGTCTATTAATAATTAGAATGTGGAATTGATGAAGTATGAATCTAGGAAAATTAGAAATCAACAAAAATGAAGAGGTACTCATAAAGATCAATATCATAAGCATTGGTGAGCTGAAATGGATAGGTAGTGACCATTTTGAATCATACAATCATATGGTGTGCTATGCCAGAATGACAAACTAAGAGGAATGGATCACATTCATGGTCAAATAGATGTATCTTGAAGTACAGTACTGTCTGAGATAGAATAATATCCATATACCTCCAAGGAAGACCAGAGTCCTGGTATGGTGCCGTAGGATAAGCACTGGACTTCTAACTGCAATATTAGTGCTTCAAACCCACTAGCTGCTCCTTGGAAACCCTATATAGTGTTTCTATGAGTTGGAACAGACTCTATGGTACTTAATAGCAACAGAAACAACAAAGAAGACCAGTTACTTTGACTATTACTCAAATTTACACCAACTGTTAAAGTCTATGATGATAACATTGAAAAATTCTACCAAGTTTTTAAGTCTGAAATTAATCAAACATTCAATACTGGAAACAAAGAAGGATCAGTAGATGGAAAATATGGCCTTGATGATAGAAACACTGCGGGAAATTATGTAGAATTTTGCAAGACCAGAGACTTAATTATTGCAAAATTTCTTTTTTCAACAACAAAAACAGCAAATATGCATGTGGACCTCATCAGATGGAGTACACAGGATAAAACTGACTACATCTATGAGATAAGACAGTGCAGAAGTTCAGTAGCATCAACCAAAACAAGCTCAACTATGGAACAGACCATCAATTGCTCATATGCAAGTACAGGCTCAACCTGACTAAAATTAAGACAACTCCACAAGAGCCAAAATATGTCCTTGAACATATCCCACCTGAATTTGGAATTCATCTGAAAAACAGATTTGATGCATTAGAAACTAAAACTGAAGACCAGAAGAGTTGTGGGATAACATCAAGAAAATCACACAGGAGGAAAGTAAAATGTCATTAAGAAGACAAGAGAGAAAGAAAAGACCAAAATGGATATCAGAAGAGACTTTGAAACTTGCTCTTGAAAGCTGAAAAGCTAAATTAACTGGGAAAAAATTATGATATAAAAGAGCTGATCAGAAATTTTAAAGGGTAGCTTGAGAAGACAAGTAAAATATTAAAATGAAATGTGCAGACCTGGAATTAAAAGACCAAAAGAGAATAACATGCTCAGCATTTCTTAAGCTGGAAGAACTGAAGAAAATGTTCATACCTCAGATTGCAATATTGAAAGATCCTATGAACAAAATATTGAATGACATAGAAAGTATCAAAAGAAGATGGAAAGAATATACTGAATCCTATGCCAGACAGAACTGGCTATTGTTCAGTCATTTCAAGAGATAGCAGATGATCAAGAGGAATGGCATGACATTTATGGTCAGATGGTATTGAAGGAAGAATTCTAACCTGCACTGAAGGCATTGCCAAAAACAAGGATACAGGAACTGATGGAATACAAAGTGATGCAGCATGGAAGACACTCATTCATCTATAACAAGAAATTTTAAAGACAACCACCTAGCTAATAGACTGGAAGTGACCCATGATTGTGCTCATTCATACTATTCTTGTTGAACTACAGGTGTCCTCTCCCCTTTCTTAATCCCTGTCTATGGGAGTTGAGAGCTTCATCTTTTGCCCACAGAGTGGTTGGTGGGTTGGAACCACAGACTTTGCAGTTAGTAGACCAGTGTTTAGCCCACAGTGCCACCAGGGCTCCTTCCATAAAGAAATTCTACACGCAGTTCTACTCTATTATATAGGGTTATTATGAATCGGCAGGCCTCAACTCAACAACACAGAATAAGAACAAATGGGGAGATGTAATCCCTCAGTGGCACAATTAATTAACGTTTGCTACTAAACAAATGGTTGTTGGTTCAAGTCCATTGCAGACTCCTCAAAAGAAGGGATTGGCAATCTACTTTTGAGAAAAACAACCACTGAAAATTCCATGAACCATAGCTCTGTTCTGACACATGTGTGGTTGCCATGAGTTGGGATAGACTACAAAGTAACTGGTTACTAAGAGACTCAAGTCTTACTTTCATAGTTACAGAGACTCTTGGTCTAAAATCATTTAGGTATGTAGGACATTTTCCAATTAACATTATTCCCTACCATCTTTAAATTTGAGAAAATGCAAACCTTTCTTTTGATTTTTGGTTAAATGTTGTTAGCAGTGGGCTCATTGAACATAAACACATAGTGACTATAAGGTGTAATAATTTTTGTTACGTTATTAGTTTCATTCAGTTTTCAAAGGTATATGTTGTTAAGTGCCTTTGAGTCAGTTCTGACTCATAGTGATCCTATGCATAACAGAACGAAACACTGTCTGGTCCTGTGCCATCCTCACAATTGTTATGTTTGAGCCCATTGTAGCTGCCACTGTGTCAGTCCACCTCGTTGTGAGTCTTCTTATTTTTTGCTGACTCTCCACTTTACCAAGCATGATGCCTTTCCTCAGGGACTGCATGTCCTTCCTCCACGGCACGTAACAACATGTCCAAAGTATGACAGACAAAGTCTCACCATACTTGATTCTAAAGCGCATTTTGACTGTACATCTTCCGTGATAGATTTGTTTTTTTAAATTCTAACAGTCCATAGTACTTTCAATATTCTTCACCAATACCATAGTTCAAATGCTTTGATTCTTCTATGGTCTTCCTTATTCGTTGCCCAACTTTCACATGCATATGAGGTGACTGAAAATACCATGACTTAGGTCAGACACACCTTAATCCTCAAACTGTTATCTTTGATCTTGAGCACTTTGTACAGCAGATTTGCCTAATGTAATATGTTGTTAGATTTCCTGACTGCTGCTTCCATGAGTGTTGATTGTGGATTCATGCAAAATGAAGTCTTTGACAACTTCAGTCTTTTTTCCTTTTATCATGATGTTCTTTCTCAGTCCATCTTTATTGTGAGAATTTTCATTTTCTTTAAATTGAAGTGCAATCCATAGTGAAGACTATAGTCTTTGATTTTCATCAATAAGTATTTCAAGTCTTTTTCCCTTCCAGCAATGAAGGCTGTGGCATCTCATATGGCAGGTTGTTAATGAGTCTTCCTCAAATTCTGATGCCACATACTTCTTCATATAATCCACCTTCTTCGATTATTTGCTTAGCATATATAGGTTCACATCTATATAGGTTGATTATTATTATTCCCAAGTTATAGATGAGGAAACTGAGGATCAGGAGGTTCATACAGTAACTGAGCTATAACCCAACACTAGGTCTCTGGCTCTTCAAACTCAGAAACTCAGAAATAAGGCTCGGTACATTCATCAGCACACAAGTCAATCTCCCATAAAAAGTATTTGTTTAAGAATGTATAGTGTGTCTTCCTTCCCCATCAGGGAGGGACCCAAAGAAACATCAGCCACAACTCCCTCCAGGCAACCAATACTCTTTCTGCTGCTTGTCTTCGAAATCTAAGCCCCAAACTCCAATAAAACAGACTTGTTTTCCCTCCTACCAATCAATCCTAGCTCTTGGGGTGATCTCCTTTGGCATCTGGCCAGGTCCTTGATTGTTCCTCCTGCACCCATTAACAGGAGTGCCAGTCAAGCCCAGATAATGTTTCCCATGCTAAACCACAAAATGGGAATTAGGGAGTAGGGGACAAGAGGAAAGTTGGAGCAGTATGTCCTAGAAATTCATATTCTATTCTTGATAATCCTACCATCAAGGAGCTCTGGTAGCGTAGTGGTTACGAATCGGGCTGCAAACCTTAAGGTCAGCGGTTCGAAACTACCAGCCGCTCCGCGGGAGAAAGATGAGGCTTTCTACTCCTGTAAAGATTTACACCCCTTGGAAACCCTGTACTGGGTCGCTATGGGTCGGAACCGACTCGATGGCACTTAACAACAACAACAACCATCAGAGAAGATGGAGCTCCACAGTTGGTTACATAAGTGGTTGAAATTTAGAGTTTTGAAAAATTGATCCCTTGTTCAAAACAAAAGCAACTCACCTTGCTTTAAATCATGCTTAAAGGATGTTCAGCTTCAAAGCAACCAGGTCTCCTTTCTGCTGCTCAATTCATGCCAAATGAACTTGAACCCAGAGACCTCAGATTGCTAATCTGTTCAAGCTTTTCTCTTTCATTTGCCATCCCTTCCTCTGATAAGCCTTGGTGATTATATATACTTAGAGCTGAGTTCAGTCAATGGAAATAATTGTATTCTTTTTTTTAATGGCTTCTCTTCATTGGACACTGCATGTGTTGTCTTCATAAGTCCGGGATACTATTTAGTAACTTGAGACTGTGATAAAGCTAGGAGATCAATCTCATATGGTGTATTGCCACCAAACTGAAGGAAGAGAGAGAGAAAAAAAAGAACAGCCACAATTTGTCTATTGAAAGTGCTGACTTGTTGCCTCGTGCTAAATAGCAACCTCTCACAACTCTGAGGAATGGCCTTTCATGCCACATTTGCAAGTGAGGCACAGCCAGGGTGTTATTTTCCCAATGGTATTAATATAAGGAAGTGGAGTGGCATCTTTCTTGTCCTATCTCTGAAGAGCATCACTACTTATGACTCTGAATATAGTATTCAGATCTTAGGTTGGTTCTGAGGTGACAGATTTTCAAAAGTGTTAGTATTGCCCATGGTAGGATATGCTGGAGAGTGAATAAGGAGGATTGTAGAAGAATTGATGCCTTTGAGTTGTGGTGTTGGAGGAGAATACTGAAAGTGCCATGGACTGCCAAAAGAAC
>NW_006408557.1:5567500-5568319 GCF_000296735.1 Chrysochloris asiatica
TTTCAATTGTGTGGATCATGACAAGCTATGGACAATATTGCAAAGTATGAGTATTCCGGAACACTTAATTGTGCTCATGAGGAATCTGTACATGAACCAAGAAGCAGTTGTTAGAACAGAACAAGAAAACACTGAATGGTTTAAAATTAAGGAAGGTGTGTGACAGGGTTGTACTATTTCACCATACTTATTCAATCTTTATGCTCAGCCAATAATTCGAGAAGCTGTGTTCTATGATGAAAAACATGGCATCGGGATTGGAGGAAGACTCATTAACAACCTGTGATATGCAAATGATACAACCTTGCTTGCTAAAACTGAAGAGGACTTAATACATTTACTGATGAAGATCAAAGAGCACAGCCTTCAGTATGGCATGGATTACATCTCAATGTAAAAAAAACAAAGGTCTTCACCACTGGACCAATAAACAACATTCTTATCAACAGAGAAAAAATTGAAATTGTCAAGGACTTCGTTTTTCTTGGATCAACTATCAACACTCATGGAAGCAACATTCAAGAAATCGACGCATTGTGTTATGCAAATCTGCTACACAAGACATTTTTAAAGTGTTGAAAAGCAAAGATGTCAGCTTGAGGACTAAGGTGTGCCTGACCCAAGACATGGTATTTTCAATAACCTCATGCATGTGAAAGTTGGACAGTGAATAAGGAAGACCATAGAAGAATTGATGCTTTTGAATTATGGTGGGAGGAGAATACCATGGGCTGCCCATAGAACCAACAGATCTGTGTTGGAAGAAGTGCAGCCAGAGTGCTCCTTGGAGGCCAAGATGGCCAAACTTTGTCTCTCATA
>NW_006408557.1:5568419-5607196 GCF_000296735.1 Chrysochloris asiatica
CTAGGTAGGGTGGAGGGTCAGAGAAAAAGAGGAAGACCCCCAACGAGATGGATCAGCCAGGTGGCATCATTGATGGACTCAGGTGTGGCAGCGGTAGTGAGGTTGGCCCAGGATCGAACATTGTTTCGTTCTGCTATGCATAGGGTCGCTATGAGTCGGTTCCGACTTGATGGCACCTGACAACAACAACAAGGATAAGCTCTAGACTATAAGGTCAATTTGAACCACAAGGTCGGCAATTCAAACCCACCAGTCACTCCTTGGAAATCCTATACAGAGTCCCTATGATTTGAAACCAACTTGATAGCACTTAACAACAACAACATGGAACACAGTAAAGAAATCTATTGCAACTGAATTGTTTGTCTAGACTACATGCATTACAATCTGTGTGGAAAGTTTGCAGCAAGATCATGTGCACATCATCCCATTGTAAAGCAACTTCAAATAATATGGAAACACAGTTATTTTTACATAGCTCTTTTGTATTTTTGTGTGTGTCTGTCTCTTGTCGACAACAGCTTTTTGTTTTCTTCAATGAGGAGTGTTGCTCATTTGTGAGCCTTCATTAACTTGAAGTGAAATGGTTAAAAACATTTATCCTGTTAGAATAGGCTGCATCTTTTTAACAACTCATTAAAACATAAAAAGAACTGTGGCTTCTGAGATGACTTATACTAATTTACATTGTTTACCAAGCTGTAGTGCTTTAAGAACACTACTTCAAAAGCAAAATACACTTGGTTTATGGTTTGTTTGTTTTTTTTAAAAAAAAAAAGGAAAGGAAGAAAGTACTGCCGTGAGATGCAGGGTGAAAATGAAGAGTGAAAGGGGAGAGTGCCTCCAATAAAGTATTTCTTGCTTTGTTTTTCTGTTTAGTTTGACAGTCAGCTGCAGGAAAATTTACTCGAATTAAGCTAGTATTTTACACATCTTTATGCCTGTGATTATGAGCAAAACTATTGAATGGGGGTTTAATGCTCTTTCCACAGCACCTAACTTAGTTTAAATCTCATAGGTGCTCAACAAATGAGCAAAGGGTTGATTCAGTAAAATTCTATCACTTGGCACATTAAAGAGCTCTCAGAGAAACAAAACAAAATATAAACACATAAGGAGCTCTGAAAGTGTAGTGGTTATGAATTGGGCTGCTAACCCTAAGGTCAGCAGTTCAAAACTACCAGCCGTTCCATGGGAGAAAGATGAGGCTTTCTGCTCCTTTAAAGATTTACAGCCTTGGAAACCCTGTGCAGGGTCACTATGAGTCAGAATCAAAGCCACAGTACTCAACGACAACAAGAAAGCAAATAAATGCTATAAGCCAAATATATGTATATGTTCAGCTTTATAGGCAAGTAGCGTATTAAAATGAGTGTCAAATAGAGTTGTTGATGGCTATCATTTTAAGCACTGTTTATATGCCAGATATTGTGCTATGTACTTTATTGTTGTGGTGTCAAGTGCCCTCAAGTCGTTTACGACCATAGCGACTCTGTATAGGGTTTCCAAGGAGCTGTTAGGGTAGTTCAAACTGACCTTGTGGTCCAGAGCATTATCCTGCAGCGCCTCACCAGGACTCCATGTACTTCATATGTAGCATCTATTTAAACCTCACATTTTCCTGGTGAAGAATGTATTGCTGATACCTTTTAAAGATGTTGAAATTGAGATTTACAAAAGTTAAGTAAATACCACAAGGTCACATAGCTAGGAAGTTATCAAATCCATATGTAACTAAAACCTGCTTAACTAAAAATGGCATGTTTTTTCTTTTTCTTGGCCACTGAGAGCAAGAGAGAGTAAAACACAACACAACCATTATGAGCATAATGCCAGGCTCCTCAGATTTTAATTTTGACTTACCATTTAGCAGCTCTGTGATCCTGGCTAGAGAAGTAACCTAATCCTTTTGTGCCTTGGTGTTTTCATCTGCAAAATCAGGATTAGAAAAATTATCTACTTCAAATTGTTATTTAAACTAGTAAATTAATTAGTTATTTAAACTAATTAATTAATTAGACTAGTGACTGAACTATAATGATCAGTAATAAATCATTTTAACTATTGTATATGATTATAGGAGTCCTGGTGTGGTGCTATGGGTTAATGTGCCAGACTGCAAAGCTGTTCAAACTGCAAAGTCAGTGGTTCAAGCTCACTAGCTGCTCCTTGGAAACCCTATACAGGGTCACTGTGGGTCGGAATCAACTCAACAGCACTTAACGACAGCAACAACAACAACATATTATTATGAAAGTCAGGAAATGTATTCCTTCCAGTAAAAAAAATGCTGTGATTAAGGTAGACGTTCCATATGCTGTATCTCTTGGAACACATACATAATGAGTAAAGAGAGCAAAGGGCTTGACAACCATCACAATTTTCTTTTGCACTAGTATGGCACATCACTATCATCTCTTCACCACTATCATCATTTTTACCAACTTCATTAACCCCACCATCTTCATTAACACCACTGTGTCCATTAGCACCATCATTTTCATTATCTTCTTCACCATCATCTTCCATTTGATAGCATATTTGTTTCATATTTTCACTTAGCCTCAGAAACTTCTCTGTGAAATAAGAAAAGGGCTCATGACAAGGCCATCATCATTAAGTGTTTAATTCATGCCAAATGAACTCTTTCAGACAGTAAAACAGCCTGACACAATGGAGAAAGAATGGGTCAAAGGTCAAATGAATCTATAGTCAGCTTCTAGTACTGACCACTTAGCATCCTTAATGTAATTGATAGAGATTAAGGGTGGTGCAAACATTTAGTATACTCCGCTGCTAACTGAAAACTTGGTGGTTCAAGTCTACTCAGACGTGCCTCAACAGAAAGTCCTACTGATCTACTTCCAAAAAAATCAGCCATGAAAAACCTTGGGAAGCACGGATCTATTCTGACACACATGACATCACCACGAGCTAAAGTTGGCTTCATGGCAATTGTATTCTTTTTTTCCTGGTTACTTTTTTTTTTTCTTTCCATCTTATTTAACCTCAGTTTCTTCATATGTGAAATGGAAGAAAAATGATATGTAGAAAATGGCAGAGAGAAAACATGGGTATTGGGTCTAGCAAAAAGTAACAATAAGTAGGCACTGAATAAACAAACAGGCCATTCCAGTTCCTTCCATCACTCATCTGTCAGTTTCTTGTACTGCAGTTCCCTGCATGTTGTTGTGATTCTGGAAGCTATGCGACAGATTTTTTTAATACTAGCAGGGTATAGATTTCAGCTGAGCTTCCAGTTAAAGACAGGCTAGGGAGAAGGAGAGAATGGACTACTTCCAAACAGTCACTGAAAACCTTATGATAAGCAGTGTAACATTGTCAGATAGCATGGGAATATTACTATTGAAACATGTTGAAAAGCACTAGAATATTCTCAGATGTAATGTCCTCAGTTTGGAGCACACTCAAAATAACGACTGGGGAAGAGCTGCCTCCTTAAAGTACAGTTGACCATGATGATGGCAATGGAGTAAAACTTCCATGACCTTCATTTTCTGATGTGGCACAACTCAAAATGAAGAAAAACAGCTGGAAACATCCACTAATAAATGGAATATGGAATGTATGAAGCATGAGTCTCAGAAAATTGGAAAATGTAACACATGAAATGGAACTCATGAACATTGATATCCTAGGCATTACTAAGCCAAAATGGACTGGCATTGGCCATTTTGAATCTGACAATCACATGGTTTACTGTGTTGGGAATGAGATATTGAAGAGGAATGACATCACATTCATCATGAAAAAGAACATATCAAGATCTGTCTTAAAGTACAATGCTGTCTATGATAGGATAATATCCATATGCCTATAAGGAAAACAAGTTAATACCACTAGTATTCAAATTTATGCACAAACCACTAAAGCCAGTAATGATAAAATTGAAGACTTTTATCAACTTATTCAATCTGAAATTGATCAAACATGCAAACAAGATGTATTAATAAATGCTGGCAACTGGAATGCAAACATTGGAAACAAAGAGGACAAATCAGTAGTTGGAATATATGGCCTTGGTGATAGAAAAGATGCTGGAGATTGCATGATAGAATTGTGCAAGACCAATGACTTCTTCATTGTAAATACCTTTTTTAAACAACATAAAAGGTGACATATACATGGACCTCACCAGATGGAATACACAGAAATCAAATTGACTACATCTGTGAAAAGTGATGCTGGAAAAGCTCCATATCATCAGCCAAAACAAGGTCAGGAATAGACTGTGGAAAAGATCAACAATTGCTCATGTGCAAGTTCAAGCTGAAGAAAATTGAAACAAGTCCACAAGAGCCAAAATATGACCTTGAACATATCCCACCTGAATTTAGAATTTATTTGAAAAACAGATTTAATGCATTAGAAACTAAAGGCTGAAGACCAGAAGAGTTGTGGGGTGGCATCAGGAAAATCTTACAGGAAGAAAACAAAACGTCACTAAGAAGACAAGAAAGAAGGAAAAGACCAAAATGGATGTCAGAAGAGACTCTAGACTATGTTCTCCAGCATAGAGATGCTAAAGCAAATGGAAGAAGTGAGTAGATAAAAGAGCTGAACAGAAAATTTCAAAGGTCAGCTCGAGAAAACCAAGTCAAGTATTATAATGAAATGTGCAAAGACCTGGAGTTAGAAAACCAAAAGGGAAGAGCATTCTCAGCATTTCTCAAGCTGAGGGAACTGAAGGAAAAATTCAGGCCTCAACTTGAAATATTGAAGGGTTCTATGGGCAAAATATTGAATGATACAAAAGTCATCAAAAGAATATAGAAGGAATATATGGACTCACTAAGCCATAAAGAAATGGCCAATCTTCAAACATTTCAAGAGGTAGCAAATGATCAAGAGCAATGATACTTAAGGGAGAAGTCCAAGGTACATTGAATACATTGGCAAAGAACAAGGCTCTGGGAATTAATGAAACACAAATTGAAATCTTTCAACAAACCAAGAAAGCAATGGAGGCATCACTCATCTATGCCAAAAAAGTTGGAAGACAACTACCTGGCCAATTGACTGGAAGAGGTCCATATTTGTGCCCATTCCAGAGAGAGGTGACCCAACAGAATGCAGAAAGAATTGGACAATATCGTTAATATCCCATGCAGGCAAAATTTTGCTAAAAATAATTCAAAAACAGCTGCAACCATGCACTGACAGAGAACTTCCAGAAGTTCAAGCTGGAATCAGAAGAGGATGTGGAACGAGGGATATCATTGCTGACATCAGATAGCTCTTAGCTGAAAGCAGAGAATGCCAGAAAGATGTTTATCTGTGTTTTATTGACTATATAAAGGGTTTTGATGTGTGGATCATGACAAACTATGGACAACATTGCACAAAATAATTCCAGAACACTTCATTGTGCTCATGAGAAACCTGTACATAGACCAAGAGGCAGTTATTCAAAAATAATAAGGAATCACTGAGTGGTTTAAAATTAGGAATTGTGCTCATGAAGAACCTGTACATAGACCAAGAGGCAGTTATTCAAAAATAATAAGGAATCACTGAGTGGTTTAAAATTAGGAATTGTACTCATGAGGAACCTGTACATAGACCAAGAGGCAGTTGTTGAAAAATAATAAGGAATCACTGAGTGGTTTAAAATTAGGAAGTGTACTCATGAGGAACTGGTACATAGACCAAGAGGCAGTTGTTCAAAAATAATAAGGAATCACTGAGTGGTTTAAAATTAGGAATAGTGTGCACCAGGGTTTGAAAGATTTCTTTCACCATATTTATTCAATCTGTATGCTGAGCAAACAATCTGAAAAGCTGGATTATATGAGGAAAAACATGGCATCAGGATTGGAGGGCCAATAAACTCACCACTGGACCAATAAACAGCATCTATATAAATGGAGAAAAGATTTAAGTTGTCAAAGACTTCATTTTGCTTGATTCAACCACCAACACTCATGGAAACAGCAGTCAAGAAATCAAACGATGTATTACATTAGACAAATATGCTACACAAGATCTTTTTAAAATGTTGAAGAGCAAAGAGGCCAGTTTGAGGACTAAGGTGTTCCTGATCCAAGCCATGTATTTTCAATAACCCCATATGCATGTGAAAGTTGGAGCTATGGTGTTGGAGGAGAATATTGAAAGTACCCCTGACTCTCAAAAGAACAAACCAATCTGTGATGTAAGAAGTATAGACAGAATGCTTCTTGGAAGCCAGGATGCCCAGATTTTGTCTCTCATACTTTGGATATATTATTAGGAGGAACTATTCTCTGGAGAAGGATATCATGTTTGGTAAAGTGGAGGGTCAGAGAAAAAAAGAAGACCCTTAAAGTGATGGATTGGCACAATGGTAGCAGCAATGGACTCAAGATGAGCAATGATTGTGAGGTTGTCATGGACCAGGCAGTGTTTGGTTCTGTTGTACATGGGGTTGTTATGAATCAGTGCTGACTTGATGGCACCTAATAACAACAATGAGATGGATTTGCCAAGTGGCAGTATCGATGGACTCAAGCGTGGCAACTGTAGTGAGGTTAGCCCAGGATTGGGCAGTGTTTCGTTCTGCTATGCATAAGGTCACTGTGGGTCGGTACCTACTCAATGGCACCTAACAACAACAACAACAATAAAAACAACAACCAGTCCCTTGTCCTTTCCCAACTATACCCAATTTGATATAACTAAAAGCAAAGGACAAGCTTGCTCCAAGATTAAATAAATAGAATTAATTAAACGCATTAAAGATAAGAATAATCAAGTATATTGAGAGCCAAGATAGTTTCTGTCATTGGAAATCATATAATACTCTGATCCTCCTAGAAGCCAAGGCAAAAATGGAAACCAATGGGTCTCCCAAAAAAGAAAGCCACATACCTAGTCTTCAAAAGAAATAAAATCAAAACTGGCAATAAATAATAAGACTTTTATGTGAAGCTTAGTAAAGATAGCACTGAATGACATGATAAATTCCCTGGAATTGATTTTATTTAAAAGCCAAAGAAAAATTTTTGCTTGGATGTTTTAATAAGGAATTTAGATAACAGCAAGGAATCCTATGATGCAGTAGTTGAGTGTTTAGTGATTTGAGCCTACCAGCAGATCAGTGGGAAAAATATGTGGCATTTGCTTTTATAAAGATTACAGCTTTGGAATCCCTACAGGACAACTCTATTCTATCTTATAGGTCTCTAATGGAGTTCTGAGGTAGCATTGTTGGTTAATGAGCTAGATTGCAAAATTGGTTTGAACTGCAAGGTTCCTAGGAAACCCTACACAGGGTCACTATAAGTCAGAATCTACTTGATGGCACTTAACAACAATAAATGAGTCAGAGTCAATTGACAGCAATGGGTTTTGGTTTTTGGATAAGAGCTAGAGGCTAACATCAAAATTCACCTCATTTTAAGTGATTCTGGAGGGAATTAAACTGATATTATCTAAGAATGATGTCTAGTAGTAATAAATACAATGTGAGTGCAGCATCAGGAAAGCAGAACCATTTTGAATACTATGGAGTAAGGAATTTATACAATTGTTAGAGGTACTAGGAAGCAAGGATCTGAAAGGGAAAATAGGAGGATAAGGAAAAATGACCAATCAGGATTCCTGAAGCAGGGCATGGGCAATCCTGATGGAAGTTTCAGGGGCATTTAGAAGGTAATTACATAAAGTAACTGGAGTGGAGCCACTAGCAGCTGATATAGAACTCTGTGGAAGGCTCATCATGGCTGCTGCCTTTGTGAATTTGGAACAATGAGTACAATGGTGGGTCTGGGGTTGCTGTTGATCAGCAAAACTGGGAGTCAGGAATGAGAGGGAGAATAGTGTTAAGCCAGAGCCTACCAGTAAGTACCTGTGTACAGTGTCTCACTGCTTCTAACCACCATGACCTTCAGAGAATAATGGCTGCTGCTGAACTTTGAACCTCCAAATTTCCCATAGAGATCTTCTTTGGATGACTGGTGTGGTGCTGTAGGATAAGCACTGGACTACTAACAGGTTGACAGTTCAAACCCACCAACTGCTCTTTGGAAACACTATAAAAGGTCGCTATTAGTTTGAATCAACAATTTAGAAACATGTGGGAAAGAAGGTTCTGGGAAACATAGTGCCAGTTTAGACTAGTGATCCCTTTATAAAAATCACACAAAATTATCCTGAAGATTAAATAAATTGTACTGTATAGAGTGTATATATACTACAATGCCTATACTCCTAACACAGTAAATCCAAAAATGTGAGTTCATTTCAATTACTTAGATTCAAAACCATAGGCCCTAAGATGATGTTGGCTTTTGATTTCAGAGTCTGTCTTCCCTTTTTGGCTCAGCTCCCTGCCTGTTGGTCAGATGCCAGACATACTATTATTCCTCCTAAAGACCATTCCAGATTTCAAACACAGTGGAAGCAGGGGTTAAATGTTAAAGTCAGAAAGTAAGATGAGATGGAAATTGTCAGGTTCACAGTATGGGGTGCCCTGGACTTGAGTCCTGGTTCAGTATCAGAAAGGGACAGGAGTAGCAAGCCCTATCTCCTTTCAAAGCAAGAAAAGATCAGCAGACCAGAGTCTTCAGCAAAGCACTAAGTTTATTACAACATAGAAGGTTCCCAGAAGGCTGGTGTTTGGTCTACCTTGAGAGTGAGTAAAGTCGTACGTTTGGAGTATTAAGTAGTTTTTCTTTTCCTGGTTTCATATGCTCTCCCCCTGGGGCCAGGTTGGTGCTGCCCTTCACTTCACAAACCACAAGGCATGTCTAGTTTTGTGGGTTTGCCATTTTCCCCCTTATTCTTGCCTATTGATTGGTTTGTTGGTTCTCAATGAACTAACTTCCCAATTCCTGCCCGGCCCCCTTCCTCTTACCTTGCACCTTTCAGAAATCATCTTCAATTGGTGCATCTTTGGGTTAGCCCTAGGTAAAAATCAGGCTGAACTTTAGGATCCATGCTGTACAAATCATTGATATTTTTAAATCTTAGAATTACACTCTGTTTCCTGACACTTATCCAGGAGTTGATGCAGACTGAGAAAACAGCATATTGAATTTTATTGGCTCATACTCAGTCTGGGCTACAACTGTACTAAGTGGCATAGGTACTTAATACAGTTGTTTTAAATTCTTTTTCTCTTTAATTTATTGTATATGAATATAATTGAATTTAGGTAGCTTAAGTATGCTTAAATATTATCCCCAGTTCTAAAATAAGGTTGTTAGTACAATATACTAAGATGAGTCAAAAATTATCTGCATTCTGACAGTAGAATTTATTTTAAACAGCTTTTAGATAAGACACATACAGCTTTTCTTTCTTTCTTTCTTTCTTTTTACATAATCTCCTTGTTTTTCAATGCACTTAATCCATCTGTCAACAAACTTTCATATTCCCTTATTAAAAAATGTTTTAGTCTAAGCTGCAAATCATGAATGTGTCACTATCTTCACTTCAACCAAAGTGAATCTTCAATCTCCAAGGACTGCTTCCAGGAAGCCAAACAGGTGAAAGTCTGATGGAGTGAGATCAGCACTATAAGGAAGATGCTTAGTACCACCACTCGTCTGTGAGTTTGTCGTACCATGGTGGCTTGTGAGTTGCTGTGATTCTGGAAGCTATGCCACCAGTATTTTAAATACCAGAAGTGTCGCCCATGGTGGACAGGTTTCAGATGAGCTTCCAGATGAAGACAGACAAGGAAGAAACAGTGATGAACTACTTACGAAAATTTAGTCACTGAAAACCTTATGAATAGCAGAGAAACACTGTAGAACAGTGTGCCGGAAAATGATCCCCTCAGGTTGGAAGGCACTCAAAATGCGATTGGGGAAGAGCTGCCTCCTCAAAGTAGAGTTGACTGTGATGATGCAAATGGAGTAAAACCTGTGGGAGTAAAGCCCATGGGACCTTCATTTCCTGATGGGGCCCAACTCTAAAAGAAGAGAAACAGCAGTAAAAATCCATTGAAAATCTGAACATGGGATGTACGAAGTATGAAGCTGGGAAAATTGGAAGTTGTCAAAAATGAAATGGAATGCATAAACATTGATATCTAAGGCATTAGTGAGCTGAAATGGACTGGTATTGGTCATTTTGAATATGACAATCACATGGTTTACTATGCCAGAAATGACAAATTGAACAGGAATGGTGTTGAATTCATGTCAAAAAGAACATATCCAGATCAGTCATGAGATACAATGCTGTCTGTGGTAGAATAATATCCATGCGCCCCAAGGGAAGCCCAGTTAATTCCACTATTATTCAAATTTACACACCAACCACTAAAGACAGTGAGGATGAAATAGAAGAATTATAACAACTTCTTCAATCTGAATTGATCAAACATGCAATCAAGATATATTTATCATTACTGGTGATTGGAATGCAAAGGTTGGGAGGAAAGAGGAAGGATCAGTAGTTGAAAAATATGGCTTTGGTGATAGAAATGATACTGGAAGATCGCATGATAGAATTCTGCAAAATCAATGATTTGTTCATTTCAAATACCTTCTTTAGACAGCATAAGAGACGACTATACACATGGACCTCACCAGATGGAAAACATAGAAATCAGATTGACTATATCTGCGGAGATGATGGAAAACCTCCATATCATCTGTCAAAATAAGGCCAGGGACAGACTGTGAAACAGACCATCAATTGCTCATATGAAAATTCAAACTGAAGCTGAAGAAAATGATACCAAGTCCACGAGAGCCAAAATATGGCCTTGAATATATTCTGAAGAACAGATTTTATGCATTAAACACTAAAGACCAAAGACCAGAAGAGTTGTGGGATGACATCAAGAACATCATATACATAGAAACCAAAAAGTCACTGAGAATACAAAGAAGATGGAAAGGTTAAAATGGATGTCAGAAGAAACACTGAAACTTGCTCTCCAGCATACAGATGCTAAAGCAAATGGGAAAAATGAGGAGGTATAAGAGCTGAACAGAAAATTTCAAAGATCAGTTCGAGAAGATAAAGCCAAATATTCCAACAAAATGTGCAAAGATCTGGAGTCAGAAAACCAAAAAGGAAGAACACGTTCAGCATTTCTCAAGCTGGGAGAACAGAAGAAAAAATTCAAGCCTCAATTTTCATTATTGAAAGATTCTTTGGGCAAATTATTGAATTATGCAAAAAGCATCAAGAAAAGATGGAAGGAATACACAGAGTCACTGTACCAAAAGGAAACGGCTGATGTTCAACTTTTTCAAGAGGTAACATATGACCACAAGCCAATGATACCGAAGGAAGAAATCTAAAGTGCATTGATGGAACTGGTAACAAGAAGAAGGCACCAGGAATTAATGGCAAAAATATTGAAATCTTTCAAGAAAGTGAGGCGGCACAGGAGGCACTCACTCATCTCTGCCAAGAAATTTGGAAGACAACTATCTGGCTGACTGATTGGAAGAGATCAATATTTGTACCCATTCCAAAGAGAAGTGACCCAACAGAATGAGGAAATCATCGGACAATCTCTTTGATATCTCAAGCGAGTAAAGTCTTGCTAAAGGTAATACAGAAACGGCTACAATCATACATTGACAGAGAACTTCCAGAGGTTCAAGCTGGATTCAGAAGAGGCCGTGGAACGAGAGATATCATTGCTGATGTCCGGTGGATCTTGGCTGAAAGCAGAAAATATCAGAAAGATGTTTACCTATGCTTTATTGACTATGCAAAGGTTTTCAATTGTGTGGATCATGACAAGCTATGGACAATATTGCAAAGTATGAGTATTCCGGAACACTTAATTGTGCTCATGAGGAATCTGTACATGAACCAAGAAGCAGTTGTTAGAACAGAACAAGAAAACACTGAATGGTTTAAAATTAAGGAAGGTGTGTGACAGGGTTGTACTATTTCACCATACTTATTCAATCTTTATGCTCAGCCAATAATTCGAGAAGCTGTGTTCTATGATGAAAAACATGGCATCGGGATTGGAGGAAGACTCATTAACAACCTGTGATATGCAAATGATACAACCTTGCTTGCTAAAACTGAAGAGGACTTAATACATTTACTGATGAAGATCAAAGAGCACAGCCTTCAGTATGGCATGGATTACATCTCAATGTAAAAAAAACAAAGGTCTTCACCACTGGACCAATAAACAACATTCTTATCAACAGAGAAAAAATTGAAATTGTCAAGGACTTCGTTTTTCTTGGATCAACTATCAACACTCATGGAAGCAACATTCAAGAAATCGACGCATTGTGTTATGCAAATCTGCTACACAAGACATTTTTAAAGTGTTGAAAAGCAAAGATGTCAGCTTGAGGACTAAGGTGTGCCTGACCCAAGACATGGTATTTTCAATAACCTCATGCATGTGAAAGTTGGACAGTGAATAAGGAAGACCATAGAAGAATTGATGCTTTTGAATTATGGTGGGAGGAGAATACCATGGGCTGCCCATAGAACCAACAGATCTGTGTTGGAAGAAGTGCAGCCAGAGTGCTCCTTGGAGGCCAAGATGGCCAAACTTTGTCTCTCATACTTCAGACATATTGTCAGGAGGGACCAGTCTCTGTGGAGAAGAATATCATGTTTGGTGAGGTGGAGGGTCAGAGAAAAAGAGGAAGAACCCCAATGAGATGAATTGGTCAAGTGGCAGCATCAATGGGCTCAAGCATGTCAACAATAGTGAGGTTGGCCCAGGATAGGGCAGTATTTCGTTCTGCTTTGCATAAGGTCGCTATGAGTTGGTACAGACTCAATGGCACCTAACAACAACAACAACAGTGTGGATTTCTGGTGTGGGGCTGCCGGTTAATGCGGTAAATTGCAACATAGGTTTGGGCTGTTATGGCTGGCATTTCCAGCTCACCTCGGAACCCCTGGAAACCTCGGAAACCCTGTACTATAAGTAGGATCCCGACTGGACAGCACTTTGCAACAAAACAACACAGTGTGGGCAGAGGTGTGAGGACTTGTATTGTCATGCACGATCACAATGCCCTTGGATAGCAATCCTCTGGGTTTAATCTGTAATTTCAGCTTCAGCTCTTCAGTGAGCATCTCACTGTAAAGAGCATTGCTGATTTTTGAAACTTTTTCCTGATAGTATTCCAATGCTGGTCCTTGACCATCCCAGACAACTGTAAGCATTAATTTTCCAGCTGTTGGTTGACTTTTGAACTTTTTCTTGATCAGCAATTGAGGATGTTTCCATTCCATACTCTTCTGTTTACTCTCAGGATTGTAGTGATGAATCCCTGTCTCATCACCAATAATGATTTTTAAAGAAACTTTTACCTTCCTTCCAGTATAGGTTCAAATCTTGTTTGCAGATGTCTGAACGCTTTTGTTTATGCTCTTCCTTGAGTTGTTTCAGTGCCCGCCTCGCACAAACTTCTCGATTCCCGAGTCTGTTGTGGATTATTTCATAGGCAGTTCCATGGTGGATTTGCAAATTATTTGCCACATAATCCACTGTCACTCGTCTATTAAACAGAATCATTTCACATGCACACTCAATGTTGTCATCAACCGTGGATATGGACAGGTATTTTAATATAACCGAGTGATGATAATTTTGTGACTAATCCTTATAAAATAGCCTTTTACTCCTTTCTTCAGCAAAAGAGCCAATGTATCAATTGAGATTGTTTGGCTATAAAAGAAGCCCCAATGTCAGAATGGTTTAAAAAGTCCAGACTCAGGAATGCTATGATCTTCTATAATATCTGGAGCAGTTTTGGTAACCTAGTAACCAGTCAGGCTGCTAACCTCAAGGTCGGCAATTCAAAACTACCAGCTGTTCTGTGGGAGAAAGATGAGGCTTTCTGCTCCCATAATGAATTACAGCCTTGGAAACCCTATGCAGGGTTGCTGTAAGTTGGAACTGACTCCACGGCACACCACCACCACCACCAGAATCTTTCTGTCTTCAGCTCTGTTCCATATTGAATGCATTCCCCACACTACTTCATGCTCCAGCTATTACATCTGCATTCCATATTGTTGTTGTTGTTAAGTGTCGTCGAGTTGATTTTGACCCATAGCAACCTTGTATAGAGTTTCCAAGGAGCAGCTGGTAAGCTTGAATCACTGACCTTGCAGTTCAAACAACTTTGCAGTCTGATGCATAAGCTCGCAGTGCCACACTAGGAAAACAAGAGACCCCACAAAAGATAAAATGATTCAAGATTTCATTCTTTCTTCCTCATAAGTATTGTTTTTAGAATCTTCTCATGGCATTTCTGTTTATATGACAATGGCCAAGAGTTGGATCACTTTCAAATGATTTAATTCTTGATATCATGTAAAATATCAGATATATCAGAGAAGTCCAAAATACCTTCTTTGATGAATGCCGGCCCTAACCAAAACCTCTAAGCTTCATTGATACCTAATCACTTCCCATGATCTGCCTGTGAATTTAACTAAATCTAAAATATACTAGAGAAACAGTGACTAAAGTGAGGCTTCCAATTAGAAGCTGATAGCATCAGGTAGGACTAAAAGTCTGATCTCTAATTGTAATATAATTATTATGATTGTTGTGGTGGTTAAGTGCCGTTGAGTTGGTTCCGATTCATAGTTACCTTGTGTAAGATTTCTGAGGAGCAGCTGGTGGGTTGGAACTGCCAACCTTGTGGTTGTTGATCCTACAGTACCACACCAGGATTGTGATTCATTATACTTACAGTGATATAATAAGTTTACTGACTGTTTACTATGTACAAAGTACTGTGTATGATTTATCTTATTTGATTCTCACAATCCTAAAAGATTTCACAATAGTCTTATTGGGAGGCCAACAATTTAAAAATCTTGCTCTAAGTCATACTGCTTTTGCTCTTGTGGACCACTGAGTTGTTTCCAAGTCATAATGAATCTATAGGACAGAACAGAATTGCCTCATAGTGTTTCCTAGGCTATAATATTTATGAAAGCAGAATGCCACATCTTTCTCCCATGAAGCAGCTGGTGGGTTTGAATTAACAACCTTTCATTTAGCAGTTGAGCACTTAGCAGGGTTTCTTGTCACACAGTTGTTGTTGTTGTTGTTGTTGTCAGGTGCCATCGAGTTGGAACCGACTCAGAGTGACCCCATGCACAGCAGAACGAAACAATGTCAGATCGTGGGCCAACCTCACTACCGCTGCCACACTTGAGTCCATCAATGATGCCACCTGGCCAATCCACCTTGTTAGAGGTCTTCCTCTTTTTCTCTGACCCTCTATCTTACCCAGCACGACATCCTTCTCCAGTGACTGTTTCCTCCGGACAATATGTCCAAAATATGAGAGACGAAGCTTAGCCATCCTGGCCTCCAAGGAGCACTCTGGCTGAACTTCTTCCAAAACAGATCTATTGGTTCTTTTTGCAGTCCATGGCACTTTCAGTATTCTCTTCCAACACCACAACTCAAAGGCATGAATTCTTCTACACAGTTAACAAGTACTAAATTCAGGTCTTGAACCTGACCTACCTTCATCATATCCACTTCCAATCCCCTTGTCTCCTTCCACAAGTTCTAGTAGCCCCTGGCCCTCCAAAGCGCTTAGCAAGAAAGGAGAGACACAAAGGAAGTTTTAACTCTTAAAGGTGCTAGGGCTGTGTTTGTAAGTTGGCAAACTACATTAGTGAAGTCTGGCTCTTGCGCACTGAGATAGCTGTGTTAACACCGTTCTCAAGGTTATCCCATGACACAAGAATGCTGCTTTGGCTTCAGCTGTCACAGCAGCATATGTGAGAGCTCTCAGCCACTGCAGATGCTATCACCTTTACCTCCTTCACACACCAGAACCGTATAATAGTGAAATGAGTAACTCTGTAGGCTTGCTTTGAATTGCCAAGCACTTTACCAATGGCATCTTGGTTCTCAGGAGTCATCTCAGCATGTACTGGGGGCAAAGTACTTAAAGTCCTCCTCCTTGAAAGTAGCACAAACACAGTTCACTGGTTAGTCTTTGGGTTAAGACATTATATATCCAATTATCTATCCACTGGAAGACATCCCTGTTAATATATTGTTCTTAATGCTGTTGGATAATCAAGATTTTTATCTTGTCCAGCAAGTGACATTTTTTTTTTTTTTCTAATTGTAAAATTGTGCCTTTTTAATGGATTGAATTGTATGCCTCTAAAATATCTACTGAAGTCCTGACCTCTGTACTTGTGGATGTGACCCTATTTGAAAACAAGGTTTTCTTTTGTTATGTTAATGAGAGCATACCAGAGTAGTTGTTGTTATGTCTTGGAGATGGTTCTGACTCATAGTAACCCTCTATAGGGTTTCCAAGGAGCAACTGGTGAGTTTGAACTACCAATCTTGTGAACTGTAGTTTAGTGCCTATCCTGTAGTACCACACCAGGACTCCTACTAGAGTAGAGGGGGTCCTAATGCTAATTACTTCTGAATTACAAAAAGAGCAGAATTCCATGTGAGGATTGTCTACAAGCAAATGAATGCCAAGGATTGTCAGCAGATACCAGAAACTAGGAGAGATGCTTAGAGAAGGAATCACCCTGGCCAAGATCCTGATTTAAACATTTAACATACAAAACTGTCAGAGTATAAAATACACATTTATGACATATTTTGTTGTGGCAGTCCTAGTAAACTAACATAGTCTCTTATTTTATTAGTGGGGTAAAACTACCAATAATTTGGACTCAAGCAAGCTAAAAAAGGGTAGTGGTCCTTGTATTCCATTCTACTTAAAATACTTCTCCAAAAATTATGACTAAAATAATCAAAACCAACCTTTGGCAAAGGCCCAAGGAATATGTAAAGATGGAGCACCACAGACTCAAGAATGTATTTATTGAATGCATTTTGCTTTATTTTGTTCATGAGTAAAAAGACTTCTAAAAGCAAGTTGCATATTAAATCCAAAGCCTTGCCATATGATCTGAACCTGTTTTTGCCTCAAAACATATGGTGAGTACCCAATGGGTGATTCTATCATAGGTTCATTCTGTTTCTTTGCTAATGACATTAACAAACCATCACAGAGATGGAATAACTTATTTCTAGTTTTTAGTATTTTTCTCTCTTTAGCATTTCTCTAAACTATACCAGCTATTATTTACACAGTTTTATTTAACTATATCTCATGTGGCTTTGTAGGATCACAAGGTCAGCAGTTCAAACCCACCAGCTGCTCCTTAGAGCCCCTATATAGAGTCTGACTTGATGGCACTTAACAATATATTTAAGTATATTCTATAGATTCTAGTTATTTATTTTTGTACTATTTTATGGAAGTTTCCATAATTCCATTATTGAATGATCAAATTTACTAATAATCATTGAAATAAATATAACAGAAAAAATAACTTTAATTTCTGTAACTCTATTGCTATTTACAAAAAGGTGCTTCCTACTAACTCTTTAGCAAAGGTATTCTTGAGCACCTTGGAAAGACCTTAGATATGTAAGCATGTCTGAGTTAATAAATGCTGCAAAGAGTCACCAATGCATATATAGGAGACCAGTAGTGGAAGTATGTATGAATGAGTTGTCTTTGGGAAGTCTGAGATCTTTTTGGGAGAATTAGAGTCCTCATTCACCATTCGTCTGTCAGTTTGTCATACTGTGATGGCTTGTGTGTTGACTTGTGTGTTGCTGTGATGCTGACAGCTATGCCAGCTATATTTTAAATACCAGCAGGGTCACCCAGAGTAGAAAGGTTTCTGAGGAGCTTATAGACTCAGACTAGGAAGGAGAAGCAGACCACTTCTAAAAGCAACAGAACATCATCTGATAACAGTGCTGAAAGTTGAGCCCCTCAGGTTGAAAAGCTACATCCTCAAAGTTGAGTGATCTTAGTGGCATTGATGGAGACAAGTTTACAAAACTTTTATTTTGGGATGGGGCAAAACTAAAAGTGGGAAGAAGCAGCTACATATATCCTTTAATAATTTGAAAATGGAATGTATGAAGAATGAATACAGGAAAATTGGAAGTCATCAAAAATGAAAGGAAATGTATAAACATCTCTACCCTAGGCTTTGATGTTGTTGTTAGGTGTTCCTGAGTCAGATCCAACTCACAGTGACTCTATGTACAGCAGAAAGAAACACTGCCCAGTCCTACACCATTCTCAAAATTGTTGTTATGTTAAACAACATTTAACATTTATGTTAAAGTCCAAAATTGCTGTTACTGTGTCAATCCATCTCCTTGAGGATTTTCCTCTTTAAAGCTTACCCTTTTCTTTTTAGCTGACTTTACCAAGCCTGATGCCCTTCGTCAAGGACTGGGCTCTGGCATTAGTGAGCTGAAATGGACTGATATTGGCCATTTTGGATCAGACAATCATGTGGTCTACTGTACCTGGAGCAACAAACTGAAGAGGAATAGTATTGCATTCATTGTCAAAAAGAGCATTTCAAGACCTATCTTGAAGTACAATACTGTCTGTGATAGGATAATATCCATACACCTACAAGGAACACCAGTTAATATGTCTAACATTCAAATTTACACACTAACCACTAAAGTAAATGATGATGAAGATTTCTACCAACTTCTTCGTACTCCTGGTGTGGTACTATAGGTTCAGCACTGGACTGCAAACACAGGGTCAGTGGTTCAAACCTATCAGCTGCTCCTTGGAGACCCTATACATGGTCCCTATGAGTCAGAACTAACTCGATGGCACTGAACAACAACAACAAATAACTTCTTTAGTCTGAAGCTGATCAAACATGAAATTAAGATGCATTGATAATTACTAGTGATTGGAATGTGAAAGTTGAAAACAAAAAAGAAGAATCACTACTTAGGAAAGATGGCCTTGGTGATAGAAACAGTGCTAGAGATCACAAGATAGAATTTTGCAAGACCAGTGACTTACTCATTGCAAATATCTTTTTTCAACAATTTTAATGACAACTATAACAAGGACATCACCAGATTTAATACATAGGAATCAAATTGACTACATATATGAGAAGAGACCATGGAGAAACTCAAAATTGTCAGCCAAAACAAAGCCAGGGCTGATGGTGGAATAAATCACCAATTTTTCCTATGCAAGTTAAGGCTGAAGCTAAAGAAAATTAAAAACAAGTCCATCAGACCTAACATATGGCTTTGACTATATCCCACCTAAAATTAGAAACCATATCAGCAACAGATTTTATGCCAAATGAACAACCTTTTCTTTTCCCATATACATTTGATATTTTCCTTCTTGTTTCTGTTAAGAATGAGCAGATTATAATTTTTAAAAGACTAGGCTTACTGGTTGAATAGAAAATGGGGAAACCCCTGAGAAAATGGTCCTTAGTCACCCTTTAGATCTGGAGCTAAATTCACCACCATACCTCAATTTTCAGCCAAACAAAAGACATGTTTATAAGGGCTGCAATAGCATTAGCACAGTACATACCCCTTTCTCACACATTAGAGATCAAAAGGGCACCTTTTCCTAAAAACAAAGTTCAGGAGGGTTAGGAAAGAAGGAAGAATGGAAATGGGAAAGTCAGGGAAGAGGTGGGATAAGTGATGTTACATTGTGGGGATTGCAATCAATGAGATGAAATAATACATGTTTGAATTATCAAATGGAAAACAGATTTGCTCTGAAAACCTTTACCCAACTCACAATGAAATTTGTTTTTTTAAAAAGCATGAAATGATCAGACTGAAACTAACTTAAGGAAATTTGTTGTGTTAGCTAGTTTATTCTCAGTTTATCTGTTTAAAATACATTCTCATACTCAGAACATGTCATCACATGTAGCAAACATTTTTAAGCCCAAGACAAAATTTAAAAATAAACAAGTTCTATATTTATGTACAGAGATTTGGAGTATTTATATATTGTAGACTTAAAAATCATTTTCAACCTGGTCTTTTATTTTGAAACGACCTCTCAGCATTCCCACATTTGTACCTATCTTCATGGTAAATTGCTGTAGCATGGTAATATGCTCAAATCAATTGCCAGTGGCAGTAATGCTAGTATCAATCATGTACAAATGTGTAATAGCTGGGAGACAAATGAAATGACCCTCCCTTCTTCCTTTACCCTGGTACAATTTGCTCTTCTGAAGGATGCCTTTAGTACAAAGTAATTTCCAGAGAAGTCTGAGGGCACATCAATTAGGCACTAAGAATTCTTTCAGTTCATTTGGTATGCAGGAGGGGAGAGATGAAATATCGAGTGTTAACTTGGCCAGAACCATGGACAGAGCCTGGTTCTGCATACTTTCACTAGCAGGGTCACCCACCCCTGGCTCTTCATCAGTGAGTTCTCCAATTTTTCATTTGGAGGCACAATTTTCTAGACTTTCACATGTTAGATTTTCTGGCTGCTCACAACTTGAATTCTGGTTGTTTGGTTCTGGGGACTTTTCCAAAAAATGTTACTATATTTTCTTTTTCCCCAAACTTCCCAACATAATATGCCCTGAGAGAAATCACATATTTGTTCTTTCAGGTTTGTGTGTTTTCTTTTTACTCTGACTACCGTGTTCATCCAGCTGGTCTCCCAGGAGGCTAAATTTTGTTTTAGTTACATTGACCAGAAGTGCTGTGTTTAAATATATAACATTTTAATGTAAAAGTTAAATGTGAATGTACTCTGTGTCCAGAAGATATATAACATGTGTTATATTTCACACATGTAGTACATCTGTGAATATGTAAGCAAGAAAGAGATGGCATGCTCAGAGTAATTGAGGAGGATCAAGCAAATTCAACAAAGCCCCTGGGGCTAGCAACAGGCTGGAGACCTCATTCATTATCCCCTGGGTCTAAAGAGACAAGAGGAAAGAGTTGTTAATGGAATAGAGAGAGGAGAAGTATGGAGATGGCTTCTCAGCAGAAGTTGTGGCCTTTAGTAAAAGAATGAAGTCAATTTGTGGAGACCCAACATGGAGTTGGGTCTTTTACTTCCCTTTCTAAATTCTAAACAGTACTTCCTGCTTGCTAACTCAAACAGAAAGCCATACAGCAATGAATCTTAACTGTTTTCCCTAAAAGTCAATGTCTCAAGGCAAAGCACACATTGAAGGACAGAGAAGGGATTTGAAAGGATAAAAGTGGGATAACCAGATTTATATATTATGCATAGGTAGATAATGAAACTTACAAACACATTGAAAACTCAAATTATATTATCGCTGTTGTTACTAGGTGCTGTCAGTCAGTTCCAACTCATTGTGACCTTATATACCACAGAATGAAACACTCTCCATTCCTGTACCATCTTCAAAGTTACTGCGGTCTTTGTGCCATTGTCACAGCCACTGTGTCAAGCCATGTCTTTGAAAGTCTTCCTATTCTCTCCTTTATACTTTACCAAGAATTGGTCCCTCCTGACAACATGTCCAAAGTAGGTGAGACAAAGTCTTATCCTTCTCGCTTCTAAGGAGTATTAGTCTGCAGACATATTTGTTTGTTCTTTTAGCAGTGCATGGTATATATTCAATATTCTTTGCTAATACCATGCCTCAAATGCATCAATTTTTCTTCAGTCTTCTATTGTTGTTGTTGTTAAGTGCCGTCAAGTCGGTTCCGACCCATAGAGACCCTGTACAGGGTTTCCGAGGGTGTAAATCTTTACGGGAGTAGAAAGCCTCATCTTTCTCCCATGGAGCAGCTGGTAGTTTCGAACCGCTGACCTTAAGGTTCACAGCCCAATTCGTAACCACTACGCTACCAGAGCTCCTCTTCTATTAGATGAATGAAAATACCATGGTATACCTTAATGCTCAAAGTGACATGTTTGATTTTTAGCACTTTAAGGAAATATTTTGCAGCAGATTTACTTAATGAAATATGTCATTTGATTTCTTGACGGCTGCTTCCATGGGCATTAATTGTGAATCCAAATAAAATTAATTTCTTGGAAACTTCAACATATTTTGATTTTATCATAATGTTGCTTATTGGTCCAGTTGTGAGGATTATTTTTTTTTTTTCTTGTATTCTTTGATCTTCATCAGCAAGTGCCTCAGGTCCTCTTCATTTGTAACAAGCAAGTGTGTGACATCTGTATATTACAGGTTGTTAATGAGCCTTCCTCCAATCCTGATTCTGTGTTCTTCTTATAAACCATATACTACCTCTTGAAATGGCTGATCATCGACCACTTAATTTTGGTACAGTGACTGTGTATTCCTTCCATAGTCCCTTGTTGTTTCCTACATTGTTCAATACTTTACCCGTGTTGTTGTTGTTAAGTGTTATTGAGTTGGTTCCCACTCATAGAGAACCTGTATAAGATTTCTGAAGAGCTGGTAGTGGGTTTGAACCACTGACCTTCAGTTCAAGTTGACCTCACAGTCCAGTGCTATATCCTACAGCACCACACCAAGACTCAACCCATAGAACCCTTTAATATTTCAAGTCTAGGCTTGCTTTTTTTCTTCATTTCTTTCAGCTTGAGAAATGTTGAGCATGTTCTTCCGCTTTGGTCTAAGTCCAAGTCTTTGCACATTTCATGATAATAGTTTGCTTTGTCTTCTCAAGCTCTATTCAGATCTTTTACTTCACCATTTCTTTCTTTTACTGTAGCTACTCTATGTTCAGGAGTCCTGGTGTGACATTGTGGAATAAAGCAATGAACTGCAGTGTCAGTTTAAACAACAAGGTCAGGGATTCAAATTTACCAGCCACTCCTTGGAAACCTTGTACAGGATCATTATGAGTCAAAACCAACTCATGGCACTTAACAACAACAACCACCAATCTATGTTCAAAAGCAATTTATAGTCTCTATTGACATGTATATTTCAGGGTTTTTTGTTTTGTTTTTGTAAATATTTTTATGACCTTTTATTTTATTCATGTATGATATCCTTAATGTCATCCCACAACTCATCTGGTCTTTGGTCATTAGACAAATCTTTTCTTTAAATTTAGGTTGGATATATTCAGGATCATACTCTAGCTCTCATGTACTTGTTTAAATTTTCTTAAGCTTCAACTTGAACCTGCATATGAGCAATGGATGGCCTGTTCCACAATTGACTCCTGGCTTTGTTCTGACTGATGATATTGAGATTTTCTGTCACCTTTTTTGTACAGATTTAAAAATTTTGATTCCTATGTATTCCATCCAGTGAGGTCCACATATATAGTCACCATTTATGTTGATGTAGGCAGGTATTTGCAATGAATAAATGATTGACCTTGCAAAATTCTATCGTGGCATCTCCAGCTTAATTCCTATCATGAAGACCATAGTTTCCAACTACCGATCCATCAGACTATAGAATTTGGTAGAAATCTTCATCTTTGGCATTAGTTGTTGCTGTAGAAATATGAAAAATGATCATATTAACTGGTCCTCCTCATACATGAATAGAAATTATCCTGTTATTGACAGTATTATACTTCAGTATTTATTATATTGACAGTATTATTAGGATAGATATTAAAATGTTCTTTTTGATGATGAACATGACACCACTGTTCTTCAATTTCTCATTCCTGATATAGTAGACTACATGACTGCCCAGTTCAAAATGTCCCTGTACTAGTCAGCTTCAAGTCTCTAATGTGTAGAGTGCTGTTGTGGTGCTGTAGGGTAAGCACTGGACTACTAACTGCAAGACCGGCTGTTCAAACACCCAGTCACTCTTCAGAAGCTCTTTTTTTTTTTTTTTTTTTTTCCTACTTTCATGAACAGAAATTTATTATCTCACAATTCAGGACATGGCTTTAGGGAGAGGTCTTCCTTGTTCATTTCAGTTTCCAGTAGCCAGCAATCCTTGTAGATCCATTTGTTGTCATTGTCTGTCTTGCTCCATGTGTGTTTCTGTGTCCATTCTGCTCATGGCTTTCTGAATCCACACACAGTAGTCTGAGATGTAGAGATAGTTTAGAATGTAAGCTGGGTCGTTTTCCTGAAAAAAATTGTGAATATTCAGGAGACACTTTTACCTGCTGGGCATGTCCACCACACAACACTTCAATATCCAAGAGCTCAGTAGGCAGTAAGTCCTTGAAAGCAAGGGTCATATCTTTAAATGTTTTTAACTATTTATGTGGCATTCTCACATGCATGCAGATGGAAACTATGGCAATAAAAGTTCTACTACTAGACTAGTCATTACATATTGGTTAAACAAAAATAATTAATAGAGTGGTTGGTTATGTGTTGGGTTGCTATGAGCTGGAAAAGACTTAATGGCACTTAACAACAACAACACTATATTGATCTTTGTACATTTCATTTCATTTTTTTATGTCTTTCTATTATTCTAGATCCATATTTAATACATTCAGTGTCTCAAGATATTTGCATCTGTTTCTGCTCATTTTTGAATTGTACCACATTAGCAAATGAAGATCCTGAAGGCTTAACTTCATCCACATCATCAAGGTTGACAGTACTTTGAGAAATAAGCTTTACCATATTTTGAGTGCCTTTCAAGCAGAGGGAATAATATTCCAGTACTATTTCAATGTTCTGCTGCTTTTCATAAGATTTTCACTGACCAATATTTTAAACGGTAGATTACCAGGTCCTTTTTCCTAGTCTACCTTAGTCTAGAAAACCTGTCCACCATGTGTGATTCTGCTGAAACTTGAAATACAGGTGGCATAACTACCAGCATCACAGCAACTAGCAAGTAAACACAGTACAATGAACTGACAAATGAGGGCTGGAGATTTTATTATAGAATGCAACATATACATTTTCATCACCTAGTATTTATAATACTGCGGGAGAAAGATGAGGCTTTCTGCTTCCGTAAAGATTTACAGCCTCAGAAACCCCGTACAGGCTCGCTATAGGTGGGAACCAATTCGATGGCACATAACAACAACACCAGTATTTATAATAAGGAGCTCTGGTAGCGTAGTGGTTATGAGTCGGGCTGCTAACTTCAAGGTCAGCAGTTTGAAACTACTAAATGCTCCGAGGGAAAAAGAAGAGGCTGTCTGCTCCTGTGAAGATCTACAGCCTCAGAAACCCATGCAGGGTCCCTATGAGTCAGAACTGACTCCACAGCACACCACCAGCACCACCAGTATTTATAACAAGTAGCCGACCCTCAGGGTTCCTCTTTTCATTTTTTTTCCTCTTAGGTACAAAGCCCAGTAATGTTTCATGGAGCTCCTCACTCAAATATTAAATGGATAAGTAAATTACCAATGTCTAACACAGAGCTCTAGGAGCTCTGGTAGCGTAGTGGTTACGAATCGGGCTGCGAACCTCAAGGCCAGCAGTTCGAAACTACCAGCGGCTCCGAGGGAGAAAGATGAGGCGTTCTGCTCCCGTAAAGATTTACAGCCTCGGAAACCCTGTTCAGGGTCGCTATGAGTCGGAACCGACTCGACGGCACTTAACAACAACAACAACACAGAGCTCTGATAGCGTAGTGGCTACGAATCGGGCTGCGAACCGCAAGGTCAGCAGTTCGAAACTACCAGCTGCTCTGCGGGAGAAAGATGAGGCGTTCTGCTCCCGTAAAGATTAACAGCCTTGGAAACCCTGTGCAGGGTCGCTAGGAGTCAGAACTGACTCCACGGCACATAACAAACAACAACAACAACAACACGGAGCTCTGGTAGCATAGTGGTTACGATTAGGGCTGCTAACCTCAAGGTCGGCAGTTCAAAACTACCAGCTGTTCCACAGGAGAAAGATGAGGCTGCTCCCATAAAGATTTACAGCCTTAGAAACACCGTGCAGGGTCATTATGGTACTTAACAACAACAACAACAACATGCTAGCAAGGAGCTGAAGTAGCATAGTGGGTTATAAGTTGGCCTGTTAACCACAAGGTTCCAATCAACCAGCCATTTCATGGGAGAAAGATGAGACTTTCTGCTCCCATAATGATTTACAGCCTCAAAAACCCTCTACAAGGTTGTTATGAGTCAGAACTGACACTGCTGCATATAACCACCACCAACAACAATTGTCTGAAATGTCTTCAGAATAATATATTAGGCCACATACATATGAAAAATCGACTTCATGTTCTTCCAAATCTTTTCTTTGATTTACTTAGTTATTAGTTATTACTTATTATTAGTTATGTACTCAGCTTTTTAATTTTCCACTGATTTCCTCGGAATTCCACTATGCATCGGAATTGACTCAACAACACTTAACAAGAACAGCAATAACAAGGTTGAACATAATCTTTAATTCTAAAAACATAATATCTGAAAACAGCCACAGTGCTGTGTTTTTTCACAAATCACCTTAGCTAAAAGACATAAGCTCATGTTCCTTATTTTATTCATCTGTTCTTGCCAAGGAAACTTGCCAACTCCTTATAGTGTATGTCTCCTGGGAAAGCTGAAAGGAGAAATATTAAGGGCACCTTGAAGAAACAATGTAATTAAACATAAAGTACTGTGGGCAGTGGTGAAAGTTGAGACGATTATGCCATCTCATGTGGAACTGAGAACAAGAGTCCTTCTCTCCCTGCCAGTGAAAGAATTATGAAGACTCACTCTAGCATACAACTTATTTGCATGGTCCCATAGCCACAAGTCACCACTCGTCTGTCAGTTTGTCACATTTGTGTGTTATGATTCTGAAAATTATGTCACCAGTATTTTAAATACTAGCAGAGCCACCCATGGTGGAGAAGTTTCAGTGGAGTTTCCAGGCTAAGACAGTAGGAAGTAGAGGCAGACCACTTCTGAATGGTTAGCTACTGAAGAACCTTATGAATAGCAACAGAAATTTATCAAATATAGTGCTGGAAGGTGAGCCTGTTAGGTGGGAAGACACTCAAAATAGGACTGTGGAAGAGTTGCCTCCTAAAAGTAGAGCTGACCTTAATGACATGAATAGATGAAATATTTCAGGACATTCATTTGCTGATGGTATAACTAACTCAAAACAGGACAAAGCAGCTGCAAACATCTATTAGTAACTGGAACATGGAATGTAAGAAGTATGAATCTAGGAGAATTGGAAGTTGTAAAAAATTAAATGGAAGGCATGAAATGATATCCTAGACATTAGTGAGCTGAAATGAACTGATATTGACCAATTTGATTCAGAAAATCATGTTTTACTATACTGGGAATGACAAATTGAAGAGGAAAGACTTTGCATTCATTGTCAAGAGAGCATTTCAAAATCTATCTTGAAGTAAAATGCTGTCTATGATAGGAAAATATCCACACGCCTACAAGAATGACTTACTACCACTATTATTCATATTTACATATTACACAAGCAAAGTTAACCAGCTACTGTTGCAAGATTTTATAAAATCAACTGGGGAAAAGACATGGCTTTTGTCTTGAAAATAATAAGTCAACACAGAGTACAACAGACCCTAAAAGTGAAAGTGTATGAATCCATATGAGTCAAGAAACATTTTTCATTGTCTAGCCTATTTGAGTTGTCATTCAATCAATTGGAATCAAAAAGAAGTATCCTAATTATTACAGGTGGAAAACTACAATATGAAATGTGCCCCAAAGCCTCAGGTTATATAACTAGACTCAATTAATTTTGGGCTTCATGTATTTTATTTTGGTTGAATCTAAGCTAATCCATTTTTGAGGAAAGATAAACCTTAATTCTGTTGCCCTCACTCTGAACATTGCCATTCAAGTCATATTCAGATTCAACTAATACTTATTTGATGATTCTAAGAAAATTCTTTACGTCTCTAAGAGGAGAACAATTCATTCTTCCACACAAAATTAGATTATTAATTTAAAGTTCAGAACAATAATCCCAGATACAACGTAAATATTTGTAAACCATTATTCCTTTAAAATTATTTCTGAGACAATCATTTTTATCATACTAACTTGTAGCAACCCACCACTCATCTGTCAGTTTGTGGCATTATGTAGGCTTGTGTGTTGCTGGAAGTTATGTCACTGGTATTTTGAATGTCAGCAGGGTCGACCATCGTGGACAGGTTTCAAATGAACTTCCAGACTAAGACAGACTCAGAAAAAGGGAAGGTGAACGACTTTTAAAAATGTTTCACCACTGAAAACCTTATGAATAACAGTAAAACAGTCAGATAGCCCCAGGATACTGAATTCTGAAACATGGTGAGTAGCACCAGAAGATTGTGCCAGAAGATGAGCCCGTCAGGTTAGAAGGCACTAAAAATATGATTGGGAAGAGCTGCCTCCTCAAAGTAGAGTTGACTGTGAAGACATAAATGTTTTGGGGACCTTCATTTGCTGATGGGGCACAACTCAAAATGAGTAGAAACAGCAGTAGCATCCATTAATATTTGGAAAATAGAATGTATGAAGTATGAGACTAGGAAAATTGGAAGTTGTCAAAAATGAAATGGAATGAGTAAACATCATTATTCTAGGCATTAGTAAACTGAAATGGACTTGTTTTGGTCATTTTGAGTCTGGTAGCGTAGTGGTTACGAATCGGGCTGCGAACCTTAAGGTCAGCGGTTCGAAACTACCAGCCGCTCTGCGGGAGAAAGATGAGGCTTTCTACTCCCGTAAAGATTTATACCCTCGGAAACCCTGTACAGGGTCGCTATGGGTCGGAACCGACTCGATGGCACTTAACAACAACAACAAGGCACATGATTGACTATCCCGGGAATGGTGTCATGTTCATCTTCAAAAAGAACATTTCAAGATCTATCTTGAAGTATAATGCTGTGTGTGATAGGATAATATCCATACATCTACAAGGAAGACAAGTTAATACCACTATTATTCAAATTTGTACACCAACCATTAAAACCAGTGACGATGAAATAGAGGAATTCTACCAATTTCTTCACTGAAAATTGATCAAACATGCAATCAAGATGTATTGATGATTACTGGTGATTGTTATGTGGTTGGAAGCAAAGAAGATCATTAGTTGGAAAATATGGCCTTGGTGATAAAATTGATGCTGGAGATCTCATGATAGAATTTTGCAAACCCAGTGACTTCTTCATTGAAAACACATTTTTAAAACAACATAAAAGACAGTTTTACACTTGGACTTCACCAGATGAAATATACAAGCATCAAATTGACTACATCTTTTGAAAGAGATGGTGGGAGCTTGATATCATCAGTCAAAACAAGGCCAGGGGCAGACTGTGCAACATACCATCAATTGCTCATATGCAGGTTCAGGCTGAGCTGAAAAAAATTATAACGAGTCCAAAAGAGCCAAAATATGACCTTGAGCATATCCCACCTGAATTTAGAGATAATCTCAAAAACAGATTTGATACATTAGACACTAATGACAGAAAACCAGAAGAGTTGTGGAATATCATCAAGAACATCATACAGGAAAAAAGTAAAAGGTCATTAAAAAGGCAAGAAAGAAATAAAAGCCCAAAACAGATGCCAGAAGAGATTCTGAATCTTGCACTCTAGTATAGAAAGTTCCACCATCAGCTTGAGAAGACAGTCAAATATTATAATGAAATGTGCAAAGTTCTGGATTTAGAAAACCAAAAGATAAGAACACACTCAGCATTTCAAGTATCAAAAGAAGATGGAAGGAAAACACAGTCACTGTACCATAAAGAAATGGTTGATGTTCAGCCATTATAAGAGGGAGTAGGAGCTCTGGTAGCATAGTGGTTACGAATTGGGCTGCGAGCCGCAAGGTCAGCAGTTTGAAACTACCAGCTGTGCCGTGAGAGAAAGATGAGGCTTTCTGCTCCCGTAAAGATTTACAGCCTCGGAAACCCTATACAGGGTCGCTATGAGTCGGAACCGACTCCACAGCACATAACCACCACCACCCCCGTATATATGATCAAGAGTCAATGATACAATGATACAAAGGGAGAAGTTTAAGGTGCACTGAAGCATTGGCAAAGAACAAGGCTCCAGGAATTGACAGAATACAAATTGAAATCTTTCAAGAAATGGAGGAAGCACTAGGCTCTCAGTCACTTTGCCAAGAAATTTGGAAAATAGCTATCTGACCAACTGATTGGAAGAGATCCATATTGGTGCCTATTTCAAAAAGAAGTAACCCAATGGGAAGCAGAAATCATCAGACAATATCATCAATATTACATGCAAGTAAATTTTTGCTCAAGATAATTAAAAAATGACTTCAACAGTACATTGACAGGCAACTGCCAAGCCAGATTCAGATGAGGAGGTGGAATGAGGCGTGTGATTACTGATGTCCTAGATTTTGGCTGAAAGACAGTACTAGAAAGATGTTTACCTGTGCTGTATTGACTATGCAAAGTCTTTTGACTGTGTGAATCATGATAAGCTATGAACAACATTGCCGAAAATGAGTACTCTGGAACATTTAGTTGTGCTCCTGAGGGACCTGTATACAGACCAAGAGGCAGTTGTTTAAACAGAACAAGAGGGCACTCAATGGTTTAAAATCAAGATGCTTATTCACGGTATTTATTCAATCTATATTCTGATCAAATAATCTGAGAAGGTGAATCACATGAAGAAAAACATGGTATCAAGATTAGGGGCAGACTCATTAACAACCTGCGATATGCAGATGATTTAACCTTGCTTGCTAACAGCAAAGGGGATTGAAAATACTGATGAAGATCAAAGACTTCGGTATGGATTACATCTCAACATAAAGAAAACAAAAATCTTCACCACTGGACCAACAAACAACATTATTATCAATGGAGAAAAGATTAAAGCTGTCAAGGACTTTGTTCTTGGATCAACCATAAACACTCATGGAATCAGCAGTCAAGAAATCAAATGACACATCACATTAGGCAAATCTGTTGCACAAGACCTCTTAAAGTATTCAAGAACAACGTCAGTTTGAGGACTAAAGCCCCATGGTATTTTCAATAGCACCAGAAGTCCTGGTGTGGCACTGTGGGTTAATGCACCAGACTGCAAAACTGTTTGAACTGCAAGGTTGGCAGTTCAAGCTCAACAGCTGCTTCTTGGGAACCCTATCCAGGGTCGCTATGGGTTGGAACCGACTCGATGGCATTTAACAACAACAACAACATATGCATGTGAAAGTTGGAGAGTGAATAAGGAAGACCACAGAAGAACTGATGCCTTTGAGTTATGGTATTGGAGAGGAATATTAAAAGTACCTTGGACTTCCAGAAGAACAAATAAATCTGTGTTGGAAGAAGTACAACAATAGCAATCCTTAGAAGCCAAGATGGCGAGACTTTGTCTCTCATACTTTGGATATATTATCAGGAGGGGCCATTCCCTGGAGAAGGACATCGTTCTTAGTAAAGTGAAAAAGAGGGAGGCCCCCAACAAAATGGGTTCACACAGTGGTATCAGCAATAGGCTGAAGTGTATTCAATCTATGTTCTGATCAAATAATCTGAGAAGGTGGATCATATGAAGAAAAACATGGTATCAAGATTAGGGGCAGACTCATTAATTGTGAGGGTGGTGCAGGACTGGGCGTTGTTTCACTTTTTGGGGTCAGAACTGACTGGATGGCACCTAACAACAACAACAAAACTTTTAGAAATATGATTATCAATTTAAAAGATCTATAGATATTAGACCCTACTAGGTTTATAGTTTGGAGTATTGTTCAACAAATATTCTTTCTCCTACTTTTCCCATTACGAGCACAGTTAGGTTTAGCCACATGATTTGCATTGGACAGTGACCTTTAAGTGTTCTTGCATAACTTGGATTTGATTTTGAGCTCCAGTGATAAAACATAAGAAGAACACACCTTCGGTAGCCATTGTCACTTCAGTCTGGATTGAAAAAAATACATGTGGACCAGACTTGAAGTAAACACAGGTAGACAAGCCCGGAGACAAACTGATAGAGTTTAAAGCCTGAAGTAAAGCCATTCAGTTAAGCCTACCCTAGGTCAGACAAACTGCAGGCATAAATAAAATACTTGTAAACCATTGAGATTAAGATGATTTTTCACACAGCCATATAATGGCAATGGTTGACTCATATACTTTGTTTATCCAAATTATCATGCTTCACATGCTTTGTATAGCCCATGCAGGCAATATATCTTGAGAGAATTAAGAGGTATGAGAGAAATAAATGTTTGCTCCAGAATGCTATTGCAGTGTAGTGAATTATTTAATGTGTCTTCTAACCATAGCCTTGTAACTGCCACCAAACAATGTTTTGCCCTGCTGGGATTGGGTAACAGAAGGTAGAAGAAGATGCTGCTAGAATTAAATGATTTAGATGTTAGAGGTTAAGAGCATTAATTGTGATGGTAAAAATCTGGAACATGTGTAAAATGAGCCATCTCAAAAGCAGATCTGGAGGATCAGCAGTCAAGAAATCAAACGACATATTGCATTAGGTAAATCTGATGCACAAGACATTTTTAAAGTGTTGAAGAGCAAAGATGTCAGCTTGAAGACTAAGGTGCGCCTGACCCAAGCCATGGTATTTTCAATAACCTCATATGCATGTGAAAGCTGGACAGTGAATAAGGAAGACTATAGAAGAACTGATTAAGTTATGGTGTTGGAGGAGAAAATTGAAAGTGCCATGGGCTGCCAAAAGAATCAATAAATCCATTTTGGAAGAAATGCAGCCAGAATGCTCCTTGGAGGCCAAGATGGCCAAACTTCATCTCTCATATTTTCAGTTATAATGTCAGGAGGGACCAGTCACTGGAGAAGGATATCATATTTGGTAAGATGGAGGGTCAGAGAAAAAGAGGAAGACTCCAAACGAGATGGATTGGCCAAGTGGCAGCATCGATGGACTCAAGTGTAGCAACAGTAGTGAGGTTGGTCCAGGATCGGACAGTGTTTTGTTCTGCTGTGCATAAGGTTGCTATCAGTGGGTACAGACTCGATGGCACCTAACAACAACAATAACTACCAACAAAGAAGAGCTAGGAATGGGAGCCTGCCCTTTGCAATTTGACTTGCTAAGTAGAATGCCTTCAGGCACTTAATTAAGGGAGGCAGGTTTGCTGACCCAGGAGCTAGAGCCAAGTTCTTCAGGCTGAGGCTTAGGGTGGAATGGTGTGTCCCGTGGGCAATTTTCAGCAGCCCTAGGAAGAGTTTTTCAACATTTCCAGGCCAGGCAGCAGCCAGGCCAAGGAAACAAGGGCCAGAGAAAGGCTCACCTTGGAGCAGAGAAGAGTCGGTCCTGATAGAAGAACTATGCCCTGAACATTTTTGACCCTGAGTTGTTATCTTCCCTAATAAACCCCATAACTGTGAGAATGGTGTCTGAGTTCTGTGTGACCACTGAAATGAGTTATTGAACCCAATTGAAGAGAATGCTATGGGAGGGAGGGTTGATGACATCCCTCAGTTATCAGTTACGGTTATCAGTTAATATCAGTCCTAACTAGAATCTTCAACACTATTAATCTAAGCAAAGGATTCTCACTGCAAATTATCACAGACACACAGAGTGGTGAAGGAACTTACCTCTAGTCACATACCTGAGAAGACAGAATCGGCATCCAACAAAGGAGTCTTTGCTCCTAACTGACAGTTTCCTCACGATGCCATGCTACCCTCTCTTGGGTATTTGTAAACTAAGGCATAGTCTCTTTTGATATTTTACTCTTCCCCTGTTGGCAATGATGGTTTTCTCTTATTCTAACATTTCTTTAAGGACATCAACATAAAGAACATAAGAAAAACAAAACATAGTAGACATTTGCAAATGTCCAGAGAGGGAACAAAAATGCCAATTTGTTAACTCTGCGTTGTTGTTTTTGTTGTCATTAAGTGCTGTTGAGTCAGTTCCAACTCATATTGACTCCTAGAGTCCTGGTGTGGCACATATTATTTTTAATTTTTTTTTACTATGGGCATTAAATAATTTCTACAGCAAAATGAATTGTGTCCTCATAGATCCCTTAAGCCAAAATTCACAAACTTAGATGAATTTAGAGACAAGGTCAGGAATATAAAACAAGTGAATAGGGATGGCTAAGGGTTCTGGCAGATTGCAAAGTTTAGGTCCTATTACACAGAGGTGGGGGCATAGCTACTAACTTCTAACTGTGACCATCTTGCCAAACTTTGTTTATTCCAAAAAAAGTCCCATCTCTGGATTTTTTAATGAGAAATTACCACTTTTAAGGATGGTGACTATTTTTATTGACACTGGTCCATATAAAACATGTCTGTGAGCTGGACATCACAATATGCAGTTTCTAAAATAAATTAATACATAATGGAACACATTATTAGACATTAAAAATACTGTGATTGGGTACTTGTTCAATTATGATATCCTGATTGAAGAATTCAAAAAGAGAAATAAATCTATAAAAGCTGTTAAATTCTGTTGAATGATTAGATTTAGAATGATCTGTTTCTGTGGGCATATATGGAGTCCTGGTGTGCTGTTATAGGATAAAGCATTGGACTGCTAATCACAAGGTTGGTGGTTCAAACCTGTCAGTCACTCCTCTGAGTGACTACTGGGTTGCTATGAGTCAGAACCAACTGGACAGCACTTAGCAGCAACAACATGGACATGTATTTGGGTTTATAATATACACTCCCAAAAGAAGATGAAATAGACATTATATTATGAAGTTTCCTAAAAACAAACTGTAAGATGTTTCTTCAAATCATTAAAGGATAGAATATTTGAAAAAAATATTGAAACCAGTATATCTGAGTGCACAGGCATAAATTTAAAAATGTTCTTCCAGAATGTTAAGCTAAGTTATGTATTAATTTCTTTACTTGGGTTAGGTCACAGTGGCGGCGGCGTTGGTGGTGGTGTGCCATGGAGTTGATTCTGACTCACAGTGATCCTGTATAGAGTTTCTGAGACTGTAAATATGTATGGTATCAGAAAACTAGTACCAAGTAGTGTGCAATTGCCTTAAGAATTTAGATCTAAGTAAGGAGCTTCCTAGTATCATATGTTTCATTACAAAAAGGTAAAGTAGTGTTACAGAACTAGTATATCGCTTTTTAATGTTTGAAGTTTTATCTTAGACATTTTTTTAAATATATTCTTAAATTCCTATTTATATGATGCTAAAAAAATCATATACTTTGTTCTCTCTGAATCATTTCTGTAATAAGTAGTTTGAGTAGGACAAAAATGTTTCTCTGTTAAAGATAATTTCCATGATCATTCAAAAAGTGAACTAAGGGAGATTTACCTATTTTTGAAGGACTGTGAAAAAGAAAGAGAAAATAACAAAAGGTAGAAAGTTCATGAATAGGTAATAACATTTGATAGATAATAAGCAATGTCCCAATAAAGCCCTGAGAAATAACTAATTAATTTTCCAAGTGAGCAAACGTTTTGTAGTTCTGTAGACCTAAAGAGGACTCTAAAGACAGTGAACAGCAATATGAGCCTAATTTTCAAAAGAAGATTAAAAGGATCCTTGGTTCACATTGTTTAGTTCCTTCAAATGCAATTAAAATAATAGAACTTAAATTGGCACAAAAACTGCATTTGCATCATCCTGAAAAATAAAGAGTAATAAGTGACCAATGAATAGTTTTTGTTTATGAAGAGTCAATTAGTCTGAGCAAACCTGATGAGTTGTTGATGAAGTTATAAAGTGAATATAACCTGAAGTGCTCTAACTTCAATGCCTTAATGATAATAAAATACTTGATGAAGCCCTATGAGCACACACTTCTCCACTATATTAATTTAATATCACTTACTCTGGTTATGAATCTGGCTGCAAACCTCAGGGTCAGCAGTTTGAAACTGCCAGCTGTTCCATGGGAGAAAGATGAGGCCTTCTGCTCCTGTAAAGATTTACAGCCTCAGAAACCCTCCACAGGGTCGCTATGAGTCAGAACCAACTCCACGGCACATCACAACAACACAACAAGGTAACAAAAGCAGAGAACTTGCATCTGAACGAAAAATAAAGATAAGTCATTTAAGGAGAATGTAAAAACTATAGGATTTGGAGGTGTATCTAAGTAAATCCCAATGATTTCTAAAAAGTGAATATGTAGCTAGGAACTAATTAAACATTTTCTAGCCCCTGTATTTTAAATTACAAAGTATATCAGAGTATAGAAAAATTCTACTGGGGAATAAGGTGAAAATCTTGGAAAATAGAAAATATTTTGAGAAAAGAAAATTGACTAATACTGAATTCAAAATCTAGTGGAAGCCTATAAATTAGTATTGATACATCAGAAACCCTGGGTATGAGACAGGATAGCAAACTAATTAGGAGGAATCTACTTGGCAGAGCTGGTGATATAACATGATGGCTGAGAATCATAGTTATCTGAATAAAAGTATCATTACTAAGTTAAAGTGCTCAGAATGAATGCAGCAGAAATTACAAAGCTCTACCTGATTTTCAAAAGGGCTCTATTTTAAATTCTGACCTTTAAATTGTATAAAATTAATTAGTTATTTCTCAGGGTTTAATGAAACATTGCTTGCTGTCTACTTAAAAATGATAACATATTCATGAATTCTCTGCTGTGTATTTAACTTGTTCTCCAGATTATATACCCTACTCCTTTTAAGAGAAATAAATAGAAACTTAGAAAATTTTCCCTAATGATCAAATGAGTTTTCCAAGAGTCCACAGCCTCTCCTTGGGCTACTTCCATCTCTCCGGTGGTAGGTTTTCCTTGACCTTATGCTCTCTGAGTCCAAAATTCTCCTTGGAAGCACATCTGAGAGGTTGGGTTCTTGTAATCAACTACAGTTCTGCTGATTTATAGCATATACTATAAAATGGGATGATCTGAACTTTGCTTGTCTTTGAAAAGACTTAGAGTTCTGGTGGCACAACAGTTAAGTCCTTGGTTACTAATCAAAAGGTTGGTGATTATAACCCACCAGCAGCTTTGCAAGAGTAAGACCAGACAATCTGCTTCCATAAAGATATTTGTTGTTGTGAAATGCCATCAAGTTGGTTCGATTCATAATGATCTTGTATAGAGTTTCCAAGGAGCAGCTGGTGAGCTTGAACTGCTGACCCTGAGGTTCAAACTGATCTTGCAATCCATCACAGCACCACACAAGGATTCCTCCATAAAGATTACAACCAAGAAAACCTATGGGGCAGTTCTACTTTGTCATATTGGATAGCTTTGAGTCAAAATCAACTCAAAGGTACGCAACAAGAAAAAAACTTTAGGCGTTCTGTGGCATATCTGAGCCTGACCTAAGCACTGCTTGCTGTCCCTAAAATAGTAAGTAAACAGAAAGAACCTCAAGATGTTGATGGTTTTCATGTCTGGCGTGAAGAATCAGTCAATTGGTATCAGTTATTCCTTCTTTAAGTAGACAAAACTAATTAATATGAGACCACTTGAAAAAAGTCTTAAAAATAAGTCTATTGGACATCATAATGTTATCAAAAGTATGATCTCAACATTTTTCAGGCTATCGAACATTACTTATTGTACTTTATAGTTTGTTCTGTGACAACTGAGATCATAAGCTTTTGAATCAGGAGGGCATCTAACTCAACTGTCTCCTTTTACAGAAAAGAGGTAGAGGCTTTGAGAGGTGAAATGGTTTGTCCCAAGGCACATGCCCAGTGACAGCAAGACTTATCATAGACTTCTAGAACCATTCTGAAAACACTCCACTGTCACTCTCAGTCCCATACACCTCTTCCTTCAAAGTCGCTATTGATATTAGAACGAGGATAGATGATTTTCTAGATGATCAATGTGTGTGTACATCTAAATGTGTTTTTGCATTTCAAATAGCAATCCAAAATATCAACACATTTCCTCCACTTATTACATTATTTTGAATTAGAAATTTACCATTTGTATCACACACAAAAATTATTTCTCTTTTTTTCATTTACTATGCTCTTGTGACAGTATTATGATGTACTGGATAGCATGTTAAACACCAAGAATGACTTATTTTAGTTAGTCATTCAGACTTTATTTAGCTTGTACCTATTTTACATGGTTTTAATTATTTTAAATGCAGATATATGACTCAACATTTACTAGCATTTCATCTTTGGAATTTATTTAGAAAATAAAGTGTAGTTTGTGGTTTCAAGAAAAAATTAATACTCTGAATAGATGGTAATTTTATGTTCATTTTCAGAGAGATTTAGCTGTTAGCACTGCTGTTTTCCAACACTCATAAACTTCTAAATTGACTTATCTGATGCCCTTCATATCTATTTCTACTAAAGACTTAGAGTTTTATCTCTGTTGCTGCATTTTAAAATGCTTTCCATGATTGTGCATCCATCCAATGTACTTTCACAGTTGCTGTCATTTTTCTCAGATGGTAATACAGGGTAGGATGACCATTTATTATCATTCCATTCCTATCTGGTACTTAGATTCAAAGTAAGGGTGGGTGGGAGAGTGGAAGGTCTCAGATGCAGAAACTTTGTGTGAGAGTCAAACTAATGGACAATAATGGGGTAAATTGGGGAGCAAGAGAGGGTGATGGGGAAAAAAAAAACTTTACGTAAGTAACAGTAAAGAAGTAAGGATCTAAAATGGATCTACTCCCTTGATAAACTCTTCTCTGGTTCCTTTTATCTTTAGGCCATGTCCTAGCTCTTATCAGTGCCTCACTTAGCTTGTCCTAGAGGAATTATATAGCACAATCTAATGAGATGATGATAAAAATAAAGGAATACAGATTTCTTACCTTCAGCAATGCCCACATTTTTATTTGGCAGTGCTTGAAAGGGCTGCAGGAGAGCTTACTATATCAGCAATCAGATCAGCACTGAAAATAATGTGATCCATGGCATTAAGTGTATATATGTTCCTACCAAATAAATACACACATATATATGCCTATGTTGTTGTTATTAATTGCTGTCGAGTTAATCGAGTTAGTTCTGATGCATAGTGACCCTGCATAGTGTTTCTGAGGAGCAGCTGGTTGGTTTGAATAGTTGACCTTGCCTGTCAAACCAACCTTAGGGTTCAGTGCTTATCCTACAGTGCTACACCAAGACTCCCTCTCTCTCTCTCTCTCT